>NC_073407.1:23328256-23568256 GCF_028641065.1 Leucoraja erinaceus
AAGTGGCTTTTTACTTTATTCAGTGGAGAGGCAGAGATGGCACTAGAGAGAGAGAGAGACAGAGAGAGATCAAAGCTGAGGTTCCAGTTTGAGTTTTGTTTATTGTCACGTATACCAAGGTACAGGGAAAAGCTTTTTGCTGTGTGCTAACCAGTCAGCGGAAAGACAATATATGATTACAATCGAGCCATTGACAGTGTACATCTAGATACATGATGAAGGGAATAACGTTTAGTGCAAGGTAAAGCCAGTACAGTCCCATCATAGATTGTGCGAGGGTCTCCAATGAGGTGGATAGTAGCTCAGGACTGCTCTCTAGTTGTTGGTAGGATGGTTCAGTTGCCTGGTGTTCCAGGTTATTGATGCCACCCCCCTAAGTGCCTATTTCCTGGCACCCTCCCCTAAGGGATGTAATTCTAAGGCTCTATAATGCTCTACCAGACCACATTTGGAATATTATGAGTAATTTTTGGGCACCATAGCTGTGGAAGGACGTGCGGTCTGGAGAGGGCACAGAGGAGGTTTACAGGAATGATCCCAGGAATGTGTAGGTTACTATATGATGAGCGTTTGATGGCACTGGGCCTGTACTCACTGGAGATTAGAAGGTTGGGGGGGACCTCATTGAAACATACCGAATAGTGAAAGGCTTGGATACAGCGGATGTGGAGAGGATGTTTCCACTAGTGGGAGAGTCTAGGACCAGAGGTCACAGCCTCAGATTCAAAGGACGGTCCTTTAGGAAGATGCAGGGGAGAATTTAGGTAGATAGATTTTTGATTAGTACAGGAGAAGGCAGGAGAATGGGGATAAGCCCCTGTCCCACTATGCGAGTTCACCCAAGAGCTCTCCCGAGTTAAAAAAAAAAATCAAACTCGTGGTACTTCATCACGTGTATTTTTTTACTCTTGGAAATTTTTCACACTGTTGAAAAAACGTCACGAGTTACCGCGTTTCCCGAGTACCTGCCGTTAGTATTACGAGCCGCTACGAGATTTTTAAAACTGAGATGAGGAAGAACTTCTTCACCCAGAGGGTGGTTAATTTATGGAATTCACTGCCCCAGGGAGCAGTGGAAGCAGAAACTTTAAATATATTTAAGACTAAAATAGATGGTTTTTTAGCTGCCAAGGGGATAAGGGGCTACGGGGAGAGGGCAGGGATATGGACCTAGGTATGGTTAGTATAGTAAGACCTGAGTGATCTCCTGGACAAGTGTCGATCGCCTGGATTGGGGTCGGAGAGGAATTTCCCGGATTTTTTTCCCGAATTGGACCTGGGTTTTTATCCGGTTTTTTGCCTCCCCCAGGAGATCACGAGGTTCTTGGGGTGGAGAGGGGTGATAGCGGTATAAAGGGTAGGGTAGTGTGTTGTGTTATGTGTCTTGTGTCTACTGTTTGTGGGTAAGTGTGTCTGTTTAGTGTTCAGCCATGAGCGAATGGCGGTGCGGGCTCGACGGACCTGGTGGTCTGCTCTCGCACCTACTTTCTATGTTTCTATCCACGAGCTACGACGTACCCACTACGTACATTCTACGTACTTACCACGAGTTAGATTTTTTTTTTAACTCAGGAGAGCTATTGGGTAAACTCGCATCGTGGGACAGGGACTTTAGGAGGGAGAGATAGATCAGCCACGATTGAATGGTGGAGTAGACTTGATGGGGGAAAATGGCCTCATTCTGCTCCTATGACCTTAATTCCCCATTTGCTGGTGCTCTGTTTGGTATACCATCTTCCTTACTGACACACTCTATCACTCCATCCGTTGATTTGTAGTAGATGGAATGGGAACAGACAGATCAAGAATGGGGAGAGAGAGAGTTGCCAGAGATAGTCCAGGTGAATATGAGGGCAGGGTGGACTTTCATAACTCAACAAGCATAAGGTGCAATAATAAGTTATAACATAAAGGCTACCAAGACCTGGAAACGTGGGGTATAAAATAAATTTTTAATAAAAACACGGTTGGTATATCCTTTTTTGCGGAGTTTTGTGTTACAATAGAGCGATTGATTTTTCTTTCTTCTTTTTTTTTTCTTTTCTTTCTAGGGTCTTATTTCTTTTCTTTGCTTCCTTCTCTAATTCCTTCCCTAAGGGGTTCTCTTCTCCCAACACTTTCCTGCACCTTCACGATTCTTGCTTACTTTCCTTACTTCTTTTATTTCTATCTTTTTTAAAGCTCAAAAAAATGAAGTGGTACAACATAATGTAATAAGATATATGCGATGTATTAATGTGATTTACTGTACTGCTAATAAAAAAAATAAAATTTTAAAAATAAATAAATAAATAACTCAACAGGTTCTGGCTGGGTGCAGGAGGCAGACCCTAATGCAGTCGTCAATGTAGCGGAGAAAGCGTTGGGGGATAGGGCCAGTGATCATTTGGTATAAGGATGGTTCAATGTGACCAACGTAAAGCCAGCCATAACTGGGGCCCACACGAGTGCCCATGGACACACCTTCAACTTGAAGTAAATAAGAGGAGTCTAAAGAGGGGTTGTTTAGGGTGACACCAAGTTCTGGCAGGCAAAGGAGAGGAAACCAATTGTATAGGAAGGAACTGCAGATGCTGGTTTACACAGAAGATAGAGACACAAATGGCCGGGGTAACTCTGCGGGACAGGCAGCAACTCTGGAGAGGAAGGAATGGGTGACGTTTCGGGCCGAGACCCTTCTCTGGTCGGGGGGAAAGGGAAACGAGAGTTATAGACGATGATGTAGAGAGATGAAGTACAGTGAATGGTAGATATACAAACAAGTAACGGTGATACAGGAACCAGGCCACTGTAAGCTGCTTGGTGGGTGAAAACGAGAAGCTGGAATCGGTCTCTGTTCAAGCAAGAACAGGAGAGACCTTGAGACCTCCCCAATGGGGGATGGAGACGTTAACGGACTGCACATCCATGGTAAAGATAAGGCAACGGAGGAAGAGTTGAAGGGCGTGTGAGGAGCCTTGGATGTAAGTCGACCCAACTGGCCCACACCAACCAACATACCCCATCTACACCCGTCCAACCTGCTTGCGTATGCATCTATATACACTATGTAGGAAGGAACTGAAGATGCTGGTTTAAATTGACAATAGACACAAAATGCTGGAGTGACTCAGTGGTACAGGCTGCATCTCTGGAGAGAAAGAATGTGTGACTTTTCGGGTGAAGAAGGCTCTCGACCCGAAACGTCACCCGCTCCTTCTCTCCAGAGATGCAGCCTGTCCCGCTGAGTTACTCCAGCGTTTTGTGTGTATCTATCTATATATATATATATTTCTGTAATTTCATTCTCATTCATACAGGTATCAGAGGTTATGGGGAGAAGGCAGGAGAATGGGGTTAGGAAGGAGAGATAGATCAGCCATGATTGAATGGCGGAGTAGACTTGATGGGCTGAATGGCCTAATTCTACTCCTATCACTTATGACCTTAGGACTCCCTGTGCATATCTTTGATGCCACAATGATCAGCTATCATCTCGCCTGTAATCTTTAAGCCAGCCTATCTGATATCTTTCCACAACTAACATTGTTATCTGCCACAGTCACCCAGGTTAAAGAACGTAAGCATGGCTTAGTGCAACGCGGCAGACATGGTCCATTCTGCATTACTGCATTACCTCACACTTGTTTGGACAAGGAAGTCATCGCCAAGAGAAACATTTAATAAATGCTCAGCACACGGAAGGTCTGACAGTATTGTTTTCACTAATGCTGCACTGTTTGAAAACAATGTAGTTCCCAACACAATGAGAGGTTTTGTTAGAATGTATTACATCTCAAAATGAAGTCAATGTGTGGAGAATGTACTCAACATGAACCTAGAATTTTTTTTAAAAAACATACTTATTTCGTTGAGAATAGCTACAGGCAGTGGGGCAACTTCAGACCAACTTCACACAAAGGCACTGTCTCTCCAAAGATTGTTCACACACCCCGCTCCAAAGCCTCTTGGCAGGCATGCCGAAGAAAAGTTTGACAACTGCCTAATAGAAACACATGTCATTTGTAATTCAATTGAAGTGCTCGTCAGATTTCTCGCTCACAATGGCTACTCAAGTCAATCTTATGGGGTTCGAGCAGTTGAACTCAGCTAACAGATAGAGACAAAACAATTGAAACCTTAATTAGTTCTTCCTGTGCTTTGATGTTTTTTTTATCATATTAAAGACCAAAACTTATACAAATCAAACATTTTGACTCTCGGTCAATGGAGTCTTAGCTTAGTTTAGTTTAGTTTAGAGATACAGCACAGAAACAGGCCCTTCGGCCCATCCAGTCCACACCGACCATAAATCCTTGCACATAAACACCATCCTGGGAACAATTTACATTCATTCCAAACCAATTAACCTACAAACCTGTACGTCTTTGGAGTGTGGGAGGTAACCGACGATCTCGGAGAAAACCCACCCAGGTCACGGAGAGAACGTACAAACTCTGTACAGACAGCGCCCGTAGTCAGAATCGCACCAGGATCTGTTGTGTTGATGGAAAAAAATGATCTTTAGGGTGTCTTGCCTAATCTTGTTTCACCCTCTAATAGAATAGATTGGGTAGATGCACAGAGTCTCTTGCCCGGAGTAGGTAAATCAAGGACATAGGTTTAACATGAGGGGGAAAAGATTTACTAGGAATCTGAGGGGTGACTTTTTCACATAAAGGGTGATGAGTGTATGGAATGAGCTGCCAGAGGAGGTGGGGATTATCGCAATATTTAAGAAATAGTTAAACAGGTACATGGATAGGACAGGTTTGGAGGGATATGGACCAAACGCGGGCAGGTGGGTCTGGTGTAGCTGGGACATGTTGGCTGGTGCGGGCAAGTTGGGCCGAAGGGCAAGTTTCCACGCTATGACTGTATCACTCTATGACTTACCAGCACCTGCCCTGCCACACAACGCAGTGTGTAAACAAGCGCGGACTCGAGTGAAACGCCGAGACACAAAGAGAATCTTACTGGCAATTCACTTCCAAGCCGCCGGCAAACCGGTGAATATGTTTCGGACAACAGACGGAGAAATTAATAAAACAATTCAAAACAAAAAACAAGGCTGATATGGCGGAGCCAACAACAGCACATATTTACAAGGGCGCGATCATTGAACTAATTATCTGAACTTCGTCTTGGCTGAATGCAGCTGCAAAACTTTTAACATTGTGTGACTCAAACAATCAAAACAGAAAGAAAATACTCAGGTTACACAAAAAAGCTGGAGAAACCCAGCGGGTGCAGCAGCATCTATGGAGCGAAGGAGATAGGCAACGTTTCGGGCCGAAACCCTTCATACAAGCTTGTGCCTGACGTCAGTGGGTCCAATGGGGTTTAGTTTAGTTTCGAGATGCTTCGCGGAATCAGGCTCTTCGGCCCACTAGAAATTAGAAGATTGAGGGGGGATCTTATAGAAACTTACAACATTCTTAATGGGTTGGACAGGCTAGATGCAGGAAGATTGTTCCCGATGTTGGGGAAGTCCAGAACAAGGGGTCAGTTTAAGGATAAGGGGGAAGTCTTTTAGGACCGAGATGAGAAAAACATTTTTCACACAGAGTGGTGAATCTGTGGAATCCTCTGCCACAGAAGGTAGTTGAGGCCAGTTCATTGGCTATATTTAAAAGGGAGTTAGATGTGGCCCTTGTGGGCAAGGGGATCAGGGGGTATGGAGAGAAGGCAGGTATGGGATACTGAGTTGGATGATCAGCCATGATCATATTGAATGGCGGTGCTGGCTCGATGGGCCGAATGGCCTACTCCTGCACCCATTTTCAATATTTCCATGTTTCTACCACTGCGCCACTAGTATCTTCTTGTTTTGTATATAAGTTATTATCCAGAATAAAGTTTATCTTGATTAAAAAATAAACAAATGAGACCCAGGTTGATCTGAAGAATCTTGTATCACAACTTGCAGACGAATGAAGAATTTCACACCAGTATCCTGACCAGTATCCCCCCCCCCCTCCGCCATCAATGACAGGATCTGATCATCATATCATTACTGTTTATGGATTGGGCGATACAGAAGTTGGTTACCACGCTTCCGACATTAAAACATTGTCTAAAATTCAAATGCACTTAATTGGCTGTAAAGTGCTGAAGGATGTCCCAATGTGCCGTATAAATGCAGCTCTTTAATTTCTTTAACAGTTCAGATGAGAATAGTAAAATAAAGTTATTGTGGCAATGCAAGGGAACTTGCGACTTTGCCAGGTTTAATTGAACGTTAGGATTGGCGCAAGGGTTATTTTTGTGTGCTGCGAACTGCAAGGTGAATGCAGCAAAAAAAAAGAAATATTTTCTGTGCCATTGCTACATGGAACTTAAAGAACAATGGGCGGCAGCAGTTGCTGCAGCGCCAGGGACCCGGGTTCCATCCTGACTGCGGGTGCTGTCTGTACGGAGTTTGTACGTTCTCCCCGTGGCCTGCGTGGGTTCTCTCCGGGATCTCTGGTTTCCTCCCACACTCCAAAGACGCACGGGTTGGTAGGTTAATCGGCTTGGTATATTTGTAAAAATTGTCTCTAGTGTGTAGGATAGCGTTAGTGTGCGGGGATCGCTGGACGGCGCGGAATGGGTGGGCCAAAGTGCCTGTTTCCGCACAGTACCTCTAAATTAAACTAAGTTCAACAATCTAGCACTGGAACGGGCCCTTTGGCCCACAACGTGTGTGTGCCAAACATGATACGAGGTTAAATTGATTTCATCATGCCTGTATATCATCCATACCACTCCATCCCCTGCACTTCCATGTGCCTATCCAAAAGCCTCTAAAATACCACAATTCTATTATTATCTGCTACCACCACACCACCCCACACCAGGCCTCCATTAATCCCTGTGTGAATATTTGCTCTGAACATCTATCTACATTAAACTTTCCCCCTCTCATCTTATTGCTGCGCCCTCTAGTGTTGGACGCTTCCACCTTCGGGAAAAAGACTCTGACTGTCTGCCTCATCTATGCCTCTCATAATTTTATATACTTCAATCAAGTTTCCCCTCCACCTCCGACGTTCCGTACTTGTAAATGAAATGTTAGTCTCTGCAAGTTCACTGAATGCAACGAAGGAATTAACTCTCTGTCTTGCTGTGTCCAAGTGTGTTTTTCCACCAGGTCTGAAAAGAGCAGAGCAGTGAAGTCATATCATCAGTTTTGATGAGTTATCTTTATTGTTTATCAGTGTTAATAGGTTCAGAAGTTCATAAGTGTTAGGAGTAGAATTAGGCCATTCGGCCTATCAAGTCTACCCCGCCATTCAATAATGGCTGACCTATCATTCCCTCCTCACCCCATTCTCCTGCCTTCTCCCCATAACCCTTGACACCTATATTAATCAAGAATCAATCTCTCTCTGCCTTAAAAGTAATCATTGACTTGGCCTCCACAGCCTTCTGTGGCAATGTATTCCATAGATTCACCACCCTCTGACTAAAGAAATTCTTCCTCATCTAATTCCTAAAGGAATGTCCTTTAATTCTGAGGATATGACCTCTGGCCCTAGACTCCCCCACTAGTGGAAACATCCTCTCCACGTTCACTAATGAAACCATGAAGTGTTTTTAGCTCAACCTTCCAGCACCTGCAATTTCTTGTGTCTCCATTTAAAGAGTTAAGATTAGTTGTGATTTACAGATTCCTCTCCCTCCTTTGTTTTCTTCAGAATTAGTCGCCTTATTTAATTTTTCTTTCCTCTAATCAACCACGTTTATCCATGTCAATACTGTAGAATATTACTGGTGCTAAATCTGTACCTCTATTTCCAGCAGTTTCTGCTTTTACTTGTAATCATATTCAACTCCACAAAACGACAATCTTCATGCACAAAGCATTGAAAAGTGTAAAACAAGGAAGTCGAGACTAACAGAAACCTTTGGCGTAGTTAATGAACATAAAAAACATGAACAAATGAATACAGCCAAGTAATTTCACTTCTAATTATTGTAAGTGCTGGCTGTACAAAAGTAGTATTATCTTCTTTGTAAAATGACATATTGTAAAATGTCATGCCTAAGGTACACAGCAGAAGGCTTAGTTTAGTTTAGTTTAGGTTAGGTAAGAGATACACAGTGGAAGCAGGCCCTTTGGCCCATCAAGTCCATGCCAACCAACAGTCACCCATGCACTAGTCTGTGCTATCCCACTTTTGCATTCTACGCCCCAGGGGCATTTTTACAGAAAACCAATTAACCGACAAACCCACATGTCTTCAGAGTGTGGGAGGAAAACCGGAACATCCGGAGAAATCCCTCGCGGTTATAGGGAGAACGTTCAAACTCTACACAGACAGTACCCGTAGTCAGGATCGAACCGGGGTCTCTGGCCTTGTGAGGCGGCAACTCTACCGCTGCGCCACTTGCTTCATTCTTGTTGCCTCACAGCAAGGGGGTGCTAGAGTTTTGGAAACACCTATTCCCCAGTTAAAATATTGATTATTTTGGCTTTTTTAATGGTGTTGTTTTAGTAAGTTAAAAAATGTGGTGGCCACTGGTTTGGGTGGAGTGCTTCATACGACTCTTCGAATCAGGAAGATGGGTGACATAAGGATCAGGAATGGGAGTTGGCAAAATAGCCAGCAAAAAGCCCCCGTCATTATTCAATCCCATTATGTCTCAAAATGGGATTGAAGTCCAATTTGGAAGTGGGCGAAGTTGGAATGGTTCACATCAGCTCAACTTTGTTACTTATTTAATAGAGACACAGTGTGATTTTAAAACATTTTGGGATTAATCAATAGTTGAACAATATTGCCATTGGAGGTTCATCAGACATTTAAATCCGATGCTACGTAAACAGAGGGATAGAGAATTAAACTATTTAGAGAACTCGAATAAACAGCTCCAAAGAGGTTTGTCAGAGGGAAGTAGAACCTTTGGCCCTGTTTTAGTTTAGTATAGAGATGCAGCATGGAAACAGGGCCTTCGGCCCACCGAGACCGCACTGACCAGCGATCACCTGCGCCCTAATTCTGTCCTACACACACGAGAGACAATTTACAGAAGGCAGTTAACCTATAAACCTATATGCCTTTGGGTTGCAGGAAGAAACTGGAGCACCCGCAGAAAACCCATGTGGTCACGGGAAGAACATGCAAACTCCTTATGGACAGCACCCGAGGTGTCTTTTTGTGCTTGGTAAATATTGCCTTGTGAAGATGATCGAGTTGCTGATGAGTTGATCTCATGTAGAATGGACCTGGGGAAAGCGGCAGGTCAAACATTACAAAACCCTGACAGATGATCATCAAAATAACCTAGTCTTGTTGATGGATTAGATATAGAATCATTGTCAGACAGCACAGAAACAGGCCCTTCTGCCCAACGTGCCCATGTTGCCCAATTGGTTCCATCTTCACTAGTCCCACCTGTCCAAGTCTGTCCCATATCCCTCCAAACCTTTCCACTCCATGTACCTGTCCAGTATATTTTATATGTTGTATATGTTCTATATGTTGTATTAAAAGATTGACGGGGATCTTATAGAAACTTACAACATTCTTAAGGGGTTGGACAGGCTAGATGCAGGAAGATTGTTCCCGATGTTGGGGAAGTCCAGGACAAGGGGTCATGGTTTAAGAATAAAGGGGAAATCTTTTAGGACCGAGATGAGAAAAACATTTTTCACACAGAGAGTGGTGAATCTGTGGAATTCTCTGCCACAGAAGGTAGTTGAGGCCACAGTTCATTGGCTATATTTAAGAGGGAGTTAGATGTAGCCCTTGTGGCTAAAGGGATCAGGGGGTATGGAGAGGCGGCAGGTACAGGATACTGAGTTGGATGATCAGCCATGATCATATTGAATGGCGGTGCAGGCTCGAAGGGCCGAATGGCCTACTCCTGCACCTATTTTCTATGTTTTTATGTTTCTTGCCTCAACTATCTCCTCTGGCAGCTTGTTCCGTATACCCAATCCACGCTGTGTGAAAAAATTGCCCCTCAGGTTCCTATTAAATCGTTTCCCTCTCAACTTCAACCCATATCCTCTGGTTCTTGATTTACCTGCTTTGGGTAAAAGAATCTGTGCATTCACCTTAACTATTCCCCTCATGATCTTATGATCTGAGATTAAACAGATTAAGGTAAAAAAGACCAAATAAGGCAATAGAGGTCAAGTCAGTAGATATTTTTAAGGCAGAGATAGATAGATTCTTGATTAGGACAGGTGTCAGGGGTGATGTGGAAAAGGCAGGAGAATGGTGTTAGGACGGAGAGATACATCAGCCAGGATTGAATGGCAGAGTAGACTTGATGGGCCGAATGGCCTAATTCTACTCCTATTCCTTATGACCTTAGGTTGAGTAGGTGTTGGGTGAAGGAAGGGAGAATCTAACATCCTGTATATCTTCAGTGAAAAGGAGTTCTTCTCTCTTGCTGAAGGTTAAATCCAAGGAAAGCTATAACTCATCTACAATCTGATATCAAGGCAATAGATGGTGGACTCAGTGAAAGCTGCCAAGTCAGGAGGATTGGTTGTGGTGGGGCTGAAGCAAAATCAGACATAATACATTAATTGCAGTCATGTGTTTTGGAGGAGAGATACTCTTAACTTTGTGAAAAAAACACTCTGAGACATTATCGGTTAGAAAGCTCGAACAAACACAAGCGATGTTCCTTATTCTTATGAGAATACTTTTTGACATGTCAAGAGTTCAGTGATTGGGTTCAGCATGAAATATTTGAAATGTTTCACACGGGCGGCATGGTTGTCGCAGCGGTAGAGTTGCTGCCTTACAGCGCCAGAGACCCGGGTTCGATCCTGACTACGGGTGCTGTCTGTACGGAGTTTTTTTCATTTTCCCCGTGACCTGCTGAGTTTTCTCCGGGCGCTCCACTCAGTCAAACTCTGCCGACATGGCCTTAAAGTCAGCACAGGAAGAATATTGTGCCCATTATCGAGGGTTTTTTAAACAATTGCCTCCAAGTCCAGAAACCTCCAGTAGCGACTGCCATTCATCATCACTGTCTTCAGAAGTCTAGTTGTCACATCAACAGCAATGGGTCGCTCACTGATGCAACAGGTAGAGCTGCTGCCTCACAGCGCCAATGACCCAGGTTAGATCCAGACCTCGGGTGCTGTCTGTGTGGAGTTCTACGTTAATTGGCTTCTGTAAATTTCCCCTGGGTGAGAAATTGTGATAACATCAAACTAACATGAGCGAGTAATGAATGGTTGGCAGAAACTCGGTGAGCCTGACCTGGTCCCATGCTATATCTCCAAACAAAACTAAATCTGCAGGGATAAAAGATGAAGCTTCTTCCTTCATTTCCTTTCGCTGGTGTTAATTTGAAAAATAAAATCTGAACTTGAAAGCATGAGATCGGAAAAGGAAAAAATCTATAGAAGTCAACCAACTTTTATTTTTAAAAGGAATATAGTTTAGTTTAGAGATACAGCGCGGAAACTGGCCCTTCAGCTCGCCGAATCCGCACTGATCAGTGATCCCCGCGCATTAACACACTAGGGACAATTTTACATTTATACCAAGCCAATTAACCTACAGATCTGTACGTCTTTGGAGTGTGGGAGGAGACCAAAGATCCTGGAGAAAACCCACGCAGGTCACGGGGGGAACGTACAAACTCCGTGCAGACAGCACCCGTAGTCAGGATTGAACCTGGGTCCCTAGCGCCGTAAGGCAGCAGCTCCACCCCTATGTCACCGTGCCAGCCTGATGTTAGACCAAACTCTCTGTGGTCTAAATACGATGGTGTCAGGGGTTATGGGAAGAAGGCAGGTGAATGGGGTTGGGAAGAAAACGCAGATCAGCCATGAATGAATAGCAGAGTAGACTTGATGGGCCGAATGAGCTAATTCTGCTGCTATAACTTATGAATAAAAATACTCTAATCAACAGCTAACAGATCAGCTCATAACTACATATGAATGTGACTCTACATGGGTCTCACTGCTGCTTGTTGTAATTAGAGTTACGTTTCAAATCCACATTTCAGGAAGCACAAATGTCAATTTTGATAATATTAACTTTTATTGCAATATTCACCGCCTCAAAAAATGCATGGTTAGATGCTAAACAAACTCAATGACAAGAAAATCTGTGAACGGTACACAAATGTGTCTCAGGCAGCTCCAGCCTGTAATTTCCAACGTTAATCTCTGACAGCTGGATTGCGGAGATGGGAGTGATATTCTTCAGAATATAAAAGCTGCTCTCAACTGCATTTGGCATGAAGCAAGTCATGGAAGCACTATTCCCAAGTGGAACCAATCTGTGTGCCGATAGCAACAGGGAAAATTATAGGCTGAGAAAAGACTCTTCAATCTATCTGACCAACCCTCCATTCATCCTCTGTGTCCGATCCCAATGCCAAGCCAATTCTGCATCAATGTTTCCTCACTATCTGCCTCCTCAGCAATATTCTCTCCACTGAAGTTGTTAAGGACTTGAGTATAAGAGCAGGGAGGTTCTACTGCAGTTGTACAGCGTCTTGGTGAGACCACACCTGGAGTATTGCGTGCAGTTTTGGTCTCCTAATCTGAGGGAAGACATTCTTGCCATAGAGGGAGTACAGAGAAGGTTCACCAGGCTGATTCCTGGGATGGCAGGACCTTCATATGAAGAAAGACTGGATAGACTTGGCTTGTACACACTGGAATTCAGGAGATTGAGGGGGGGATCTTATAGAAACTTACAAAATTCTTAAGGGGTTGGACAGGCTAGATGCAGGAAGATTATTCCCGATGTTGGGGAAGTCCAGAACTAGGGGTCACAGTTTAAGGATAAGAGGGAAATCTTTTAGGACCGAGATGAGAAAATCATTTTTTACACAGAGAGTGGTGAATCTGTGGAATTCGCTGTCACAGAAGGTAGTTGAGGCCAGTTCATTGGCTATATTTAAGAGGGAGTTAGATGTGGCCCTTGTGGCTAAAGGGATCTTTATGGAGAGAAGGCAGGGATGGGATACTGAGTTGGATGATCAGCCATGATTATATCGAATGGCGGTGCAGGCTCGAAGGGCCGAATGGCCTACTCCTGCACCTATTTTCTATGTTTCTATGTTTCTATTTTAACTGCAACGTGTCAAAGCCCTGTCCCACTGTACGATTTCATTCCAAGAGCTCTCCCGAGTTTGCCCCGATTCGAACTCGGAGATTTACGATAATGGCCACTCATTGGTACTCGGGGCTCTAGTGGACATTTTTCATCATGTTGAAAAATCTTCACGAGTCTTCCCGTGCTTACCTGCTGTTAGCGAGTCTTCCCGAGTACCTGCCGTTAGCGCTAAGACATGTCCCCGAGCTCCGATGTACCCGCTACGTTCATTCTCCGTGCTTACCACAAGTTTGATTTTTTTTAAACTCAGGAGAGCTCCTGGAATGAATTCGTACCGTGGGACAAGGGGTTTTAGGGAAAAACAGGCCCGAAATTCTGCCCTTTATAAAGTGGATTAAAATGGTGTAAATCTCCCCTATCCTAGTTATCCGACCAATCTGACTGTCCTGATTAAATGTTATCTTTATATGCCTCGCTAACCTTCCCTTAGTTAACAAATTCTACATTTTTCTTGATCTGCCTTCCCTTCGATATCTCGTTATCACATCTTACTCTTCCCTATCTCTGTGTCTCCTTTTCCCCCTGACTGAAGAAGGGTCTCGACCCACAACATCACCCGTTCCTTCTCTCCAGAGATGCTGCCTGTCCCGCTGAGTTACTCCAGCTTTTTGTGTCTATCTTCGGTTAAAACCAGCATCTGCAGTTCCTGCCTGCACAATCTGTATGTGTGTCTCACCTCATCATTTGATCAGGGCTTTTACCTGTTTGCCTATAACTAGGTATGGCCTTAACAATCTATATTTATCTGCAAATTATAGCACTGCACAAATAATGTAAATAAATGAACAATTGATCATAATCACGTCCCATTATTTCTTGCATTGCTTGACTTGAAATAGATTTCTATGCAGAATTGGTCGGGACGGTGGCGCAGCGGTAGAGTTGCAGCCTTAAGGGCCAGTCCCACTTGGGCCTCATTTGCGTGACACGCAAGTGGCGCGCGAAGATTTTGTGAATCCCAAAATCCTGGGGTGCCGCGCGCAACACTGCCTACGTCACCATGCACCATGCGCGCGTAATGCACATCATGTGCGCGGCATGATGCAAAAATGATGTCGCATAAATGACGCTAAAATGCCATCCAAGTGGGACAGGCCATTTACAGCTCTTACAGCGTCAGAGATCCGGGTTCAATCCAGACTACTGGTGCTGTCTGTACGGAGTTTGTACGTTTTCCCCGTGACCTGCGTGGGTTTTCTCCGAGATCTCCGGGTTTCCTCCCCCACTCCAAAGGCGCCCAGCTTTGTACGATCATTGGCTTGGTAATAATGTAAATTGTTCCTAATGGGTGTAGGGTAGTGTTAATGTGCGGGGATCGCTGGTCGATGGGCCGAAGGGCCTGTTTCTGCGTGGTATCTGTAACACTAAACTAAACGTATTGAGAGGTCATGAAAATGTATATCTGGATCCATGCCAATGGCAGATGCGGAATAGGTGGAAAATATGTTCTTGGAGCATTGAGCAAGGTGTTTTTGGAAATACAGGATAGGAACTGAAATAAATCTCTTATAGAGATAATAATAATAGCACTGGAGCTAATACCCTCCCACATGTAGGCTGACCTTCTGTGGAAAGCTGCAGTTTAGATTAGCAGAAAGTGTCAAGGATGGATGTCATTGCTCTGATCTGCAAAACAAATCTTTTAGACTTTAACGTTGGAGATTTTATTATAGTTTAGTTTAGTTTTGTTTATTGTCACGTGTACCAAGGTGCAGTGAAATACAACACGGTAACAAGCCCTTCGACCCACCGAGTCCACGCCGACCAGCGATCAGTGGCCCACACGAACACTATCCTGCACACACTAGGGACAATTTACAATTTTTACCGAAGCCAATTAACCTACGAACCTGCACGTCTTTGGAGAGCGCGATGAAACCGGAGCTTCCTGGGAAAACCTAGGCATTCAAGAGGAGAAAGTACAAATTCCTTACAGACGGCACCCGTAGTCAGGATCGAGACCCGGGTCTCTGGCTCTGTGAGGCAGCAGCTCCAGCGCTGCGCCATCGTGCCACATTCACGGATGGTAACATTATCTTTTATTGAAGAAAATGAGTTATTTCTTCTGCATGCATTATATTTTCAACAACTCTGTCATTTTATCTACCAGACCAGGAATACTTCTAGTTTTATCACATTAATAACTATGATATCTAAAATTAAACCAAAGTCATAAATTGTGAAATTTAGGAATATCACATTGCATTTTCCAGAGAATGCAAATTTGAGCACACATGTCAAACCTGTGTAGAAACAAGGAACTGCAGATGCTGGACTGAGAAAAAGGACCCAAAGTGCTGGAGTAACTCAGCGGGTCAGGCAGCATCTATGGAGAACATGGATAGGTGACGTTTTGCGTCGGGAAAATCTGAAGGAGGGTCCTGAACAGAAACGTCACTATCCATGCTCTCCCGAGATGCTGCCTGACCGGCTGAGTTACTCCAGAACTTTGCTTCCAGTTATTGAACCCTCGGGCCAAAATTAAATCCAAGAAGCCAGAGACCCGGGTTCAATCCTGACGACGGGTGCTGCCTATATGGAGTTTGAACGTTCTCCCAATGACCAGCGTGGGTTTTCCCCGAGATCTCTGGTTTCCTCCCACACTCCAAAGATTGACAGGTGTGTAGGTTAATTGGCTTGGTAAAATTGTAAAATGTCCCAAGTGTGTGTGTGTAGGATAGTGTTATTGTGCGGGGATCGCTGGACTGTGCGGACTCGGTGGGTCAAGGTGCCTGTTTCCGGGTTGTATCTCTATAACTAATTTTTTTTTTTAATCCTTAAGAATTGGGAGACTATTCCCAATCCATTGCATTTTTGCTTTCATCAAATGTAACGTCTTAGTGAATATAAAACAATAGCAATTGAGGCTAAGAAGCAACAATCAATTGGCGGAACTCTCCCACTCCATTAAGCAGCACCGAAGCAAAGTGATTCAACGCAAATATGAGCTGGACCATCGTAACAGTGGCAGCAAGGATTAAGAAATCCGGCACAGTTCACCAAGGGATCAGGCGAAATGCAGGAAGTACTGTAGATGCTGGTTTAAACCAAAGATAGACACAAAATGCTAGAGTAACAGCGGGACAGACAGCACCTCTGGAGAGAAGGAATAGATGACGTTTCGGGTGGAGACATATAAGAAACATATAAGATTGTTAAGGGCTTGGACATGTTAGAGGCAGGAAGGGGAGATGCAGCGAGACCTGGGTGTCATGGTACACCAGTCATTCAAGGTAGGCATGCAGGTGCAGCAGGCAGTAAAGAAAGCGAATGGTATGTTAGCTTTCATTGCAAAAGGACTTGAGTATAGGAGCAGAGAGGTTCTACTGCAGTTGTACAGGGTCTTGGTGAGACCACACCTGGAGTATTGCATACAGTTTTGGTCTCCAAATCTGAGGAAGGACATTATTGCCATAGAGGGAGTGCAGAGACGTTTCACCAGACTGATTCCTGGGATGTCAGGACTGTCTTATGAAGAAAGACTGGATAGACTTGGTTTATACTCTCTAGAATTTAGAAGATTGAGAGGGGATCTTATAGAAACTTACAAAATTCTTAAGGGGTTGGACAGGCTAGATGCAGGAAGATTGTTCCCAATGTTAGGGAAGTCCAGGACAAGGGGTCACAGCTTAAGGATAAAGGGGAAATCCTTTAAAACCGAGATGAGAATAACTTTTTTTCACGCAGAGAGTGGTGAATCTCTGGAACTCTCTGCCACAGAGGGTAGTTGAGGCCAGTTCAATGGCTATATTTAAGAGGGAGTTAGATGTGGCCCTTGTGGCTAAGGGGATCAGGGGGTATGGAGAGAAGGCAGGTACGGGATACTGAGTTGGATGATCAGCCATGATCATATTGAATGGCGGTGCAGGCTTGAAGGGCCGAATGGCCTACTCCTGCACCTAATTTCTATGTTTCTATGTTTCTATGAAACATGTTCCCGATGTTGGGGGAGCTCAGAACCAGAGGTCACAGTTCAAGAATAATAATAATAATAATAATAACTTTATTTATAAAGCACTTTAAACAACTGCAGTTGCCACAAAGTGCTGTACATGAGAACTCATGGACAAGAAGTTATTACAAACCATTAAAAACCGCAAACCAAAGGACTATAAAACAGTAAAAATTAAAAGACATTAAAAGCACTAAAAACAGGAGCAATGTCTCAGCCAGTGTTAAGGAGTAAGCCATTTAGAACGGAGACGAGGAAACACTTTTTCTCACAGAGAATGGTGAGTCCGTGGAATTCTTTGCCTCAGAGGGCAGTGGAGGCAGGTTCTCTGGATGTTTTCAAGAGAGAGCTAGATAGGGCTCTTAAAAATAGCGGAGTGAGGGGATATGGGGAGAAGGCAGGAACGGGGTACTGATTGGCGATGATCTGCTGTGATCACATTGAATGGCGGTGCTTGGCTCGAAGGGCCGAATGGCCTACTCCTGCACCTATTGTCTATTGTCTTTTGAGACCCTTCTTCAGACTGAGGAACTTCTCGAACAGTCTCGAGAAAGGTCTCGGCCCGAAACATCACCCATTCCTTCTCTCCGGAGATGCTGCCTGTCCCGCTGAGTTACTCCAGCGTGTTGTGTCTATCACCAAGGGATCAGCTCTACCATATGAGAATCATAAACAATAATGATTTTGAAGACTCCATGTACAATGTTTGACACCCGCTGCCAAATTAAACTAATCCACTCCCAACTAATCTGCAAGAGTTCAAAAAAGTCATTATTGATGTGAATGAACTAAAATCAGAAAATAAGGACACACAGATGTTGCAATAAAAGAATAGCAGATTGGAAACATTTGTTTTCATAGCCTTGACTTTTTGTATTAAGAACTTCAAGAACCAATTCTAAGGCCGGATAAGTTAAACAGGCAACATTTTATGAAGATCAAGTCTTATACGTAATATTTTACGTGAATAGGGAGATTATCAGTAAAAATATGTTCACACATCGCAACTCCCACAGAGAACATTACCACAATCTTGGCTCATTTCATTGCAGGGTCGATCCACGTCCCAATACAAAGTGAAATTCTGCAGGTGTCAGCTGTCTTATTTATCGCAACGGGGAGGACTATGTTAACAAAGAACTGCAGAGTGTTAAATAATATTAAACGCAGATAACCAATCAAATTTTTTTACAAACTACTTAGTGTGTACCAATTTTTCAAAGACTCTCAGTAACAGCTCAGTAATTTAACCCTTAGGTTCAAGTCATGATGGTCCTTGTACCAACTGTGTCCACTGGTGTCCTTTAGCCGGGCCAGAGAGATTCATTTTGGGAAGTCATGAAAGCTCCTCTGAAATTGGGGCCAATATTATAGAAACTGATATTATTGTCAAATGGCTTTTTTAACTGTTTTACAGTTTTAATTATCTTTTTACAAACTATGTTCTCGGGGTATCTAAATCTAAATGTTATTATTTATTTAAGGTATGGCATCGGATGGAAGCTGCATACCCAAATCTCGTTGCACTTATGTGCAATGACAATAAAAGATATTATTAATATTATTATTATGTAATTGTATGCAGGTCAGCGTCCGCTTGTTTGATCTTGAGCAGCAATATTGAGATGAAGGTACAAGTACAATAGAAAATAGGTGCAGGAGTAGGCCAGTCGGCCCTTCGAGCCAGCACCGCCATTCAATGTGAACATGGCTGATCATCCCCAATCAGTAACCCGTTCCTGCCTTCTCCCCATATCCCTTGACTCCGCTATCTTTAAGAGCCCTATTTAGCTCTCTCTTGAAAGTATCCAGAGAACCGGCCTCCACCGCCCTCTGAGGCAGAGAATTCCACTGACTCACAACTCTCTGTGAGAAAAAGTGTTTCCTCGTCTCCATTATAAATGGCTTACTCCTTATTCTTAAACTGTGGCCCCTGGTTCTGGACTCCCCCAACATCTGGGGGATGTTTCCAAACCCATAATAATCTTATATGTTTCAATAAGATTCCCTCTCATCCTTCTAAACTCCAGTGTTTACAAGCCCAGCCGCTCCATTCCCTCAGCAGATGACAGTCCTGCCATCCCGGGAATTAACATTGGAAACCTACTCTGCATTCCCTCAATAGCAATAGCAAGGACCTGGAGATGCTGGAATTCTGGGGAAAATACAAGGTGCTGGAGGATGGCATGGTGGCGCAGCCAGAGACCCGGGTTCGATCCTGACTACAGGTGCTTGTCTGTACGGAGTTCGTACATTCTCCCCGTGACCTGTGTGGGTTTTCTCCAGGATCTCCACACTCCAAAGACGTACAAGGTTTGTAGGTTAATTTTTTCTTGATACAAAAGGACTAACTGAACTTTTTTTTTTGAAGTTCATGTTCAAATATTTGCCGGTATCCTGATAGTCACTGATAATTTCATTTCATAAGGTAAGAATGTTTTCTACTTAAATATAGAAATACCTGCAACCGATGGTATTAGAAGAGACTGGGAACAAGAACTAGCTATAAAAATTTCAAAAGAGAGCTGGGATAAACACTTACTATATGTGCATAAATGCTCAATCAACGTGCGACATACTCTAATTCAATTCAAAACATTACATAGATTATATTATTCAAAAACTGAAATAAATAAACTTTTCCCCAATGTCTCACCCACTTGTGATAAATGCCAGTCACAAGAAGCTACCATAGCGCACTCTTTTGTTTTTTGTATAAAAATCCCAAAATTCTGGAACAAAATATTTGAAATCTTCACAAAATCAATTAAAATAAAACTTGTACCGAAAGCAGAATGGATCATTTTTGGAATATCGGAAGGTAACCCCGAACTAAACGTGTTTCAAAAGAACTCACTTAATTACGGACAAATAAACCGTTGTATTGTATTGTAATAATGGGAAAAAAGCTTATACTCAAATTCTGGAAAAACGCTCCAATACCAACAATAAAAATGTGGATTTCAAACATGTTCGAAACATTACACCTGGAAGAGATGAGACTCCTCCTAGCAGGCAAAGTAGACCACTTCCAAAAGACGTGGTCTGCATTTATGGAACAAGCATAAGGTGCAATAGTAATTTAAAAAATAAATGGTACCAGGATTTGGTAACGGGGGGTATAAAAAAAACCACGGTCGGTATATCCTTTTTAGCGGAGTTTTGTGTTATAATAGAGCGATTGTTTCTCCTTTTTTTTCTTTTCTTTCTAGTGTCTTATTTCCTTTCTCTACTTCCTTCTCTAACTTCTTCCCTAACGGGCTTTCTTTTCCCAACACTTTCCTGCACCTTCACGACTCTTGCTCACTTTCCTTACTTCTTTTATTTCTACCTTTTTTAAAGCTCGAAAAACGAAGTGGTACAACAAATGTAATAAGATATATATGATGTGTATTACTGTAATTTACTGTACTTCTAATTAAAAAAAAAAAAAAAAAAAAAAAAGAATATTTGCTATGCCAACCTCACTCAAAAATTGTGCATTATTAGTATATTAATAATATACTATTAATAATACCAACAATATACTATTAATATATAATTCTCCCAAACTCTCTTCTGCAGATTAGATTAGAGTAGAATTAAAGTCACTGTTAATAAAAGATAGACACAAATTGCTGGAGTAACTCAGCGGGACAGGCAGCATCTCTGGAGAGAAGGAATGGGTGATGTTTCGGGTCGAGACCCTTCCTCAGACTGGGAGTCAGGCGAGAGGTTAACTAGAGATATGGAAGGGTACAAAGAGCATATAAGGTGTGAAAAGGACTTGGGCAAGGGCATGCATAAAGAGGACATCATCTGGTGATTAATATGTGAGTGTGCTAACGCCATGAATAGGAGCACATTCACACTATGAGCATTTCGTTTAATTTATGTTTTGAGATTCAGTGTGGGTGGAAACGGGTCCTTCGGCCCACCGAGTCCGTGCCGACCAGCGATCCCCGCACACTAACATGATCCTACACACACTTGGGACAATTTACACACAAATACGAATCCAATTAATCTACAAACCTGAACGTCTTTGGAGTGTGGGAGGAAACCGAAGATCTCGTAGAAAACCCACGCGGGTCACAGGGAGAACATACAAACACCACCGTTAGTCGGGATCGAACCCGGGTCTCCGGCGCTGCAAGCGCTGTAAGGCAGCAACTCTACCGCTGTGCCAACGTGCTGCCCTTTACTAAATTATTTTTACTAAAAAAATAAACACTATTTTGACCCTGCACTGGACTGAATACCAGTTGGAGGCAAGTTGGAGTTTACCATCTTCTGGAAGTCCCTCAGCCCTTATCTCCAGATTTGGACGGCCTCTTATTCTAACTTTATACAGTTAGAATGGATAAAACAAACACTCATCTCTGTTGACTTTGGAGATAATGCTAAAGTTACAGTGTAAAAACATTTCTGCACCGTTCACCTGCAGCTATTTATTGACAGGGTGACAGAAGCGGTTACTATTTAGGCGAATATCATATTTCAGATCTGGAATTAAATCTCTGCAAACTCATTTTTTTCAAGTTAAAATCACCGCGAGAGAAATGAATATGTTGGGAAAGACACTCCCCACAGGAGAGAGAATACCGTGAACACATAGTCATCTCGATCAGCAGGGCAACAGGCCAAGGATGGAAAGTCTTGTTAAGTCACCAGAGCAATAAATAACATGGTTAGATGTTTGCCCACCAGCACTACAGGGGAATAAATAGCTTGGTGGACCCCCCCCCCCCCCCCCCCCCATTCCCAATCTGACCTTTCCGTCCTGGGCCTCCTCCATTGTCAGAGTGAGGCCCAGTGCAAATTGGAGGAACAGCACCTCATATTTCGCTTGGGTAGTTTACACCCCAGCGGTATGAACATTGACTTCTCTTCCTTCAGATAGTCCTTGCTTTCTCTCCCCAATCCCAGTTCTCCCACCAGTCTTAGGCCTCCACCTTTGTCCTGCCCCCTCCCCTGACATCAGTTTGAACAAACGTTGTCTACTCCTTTTCTCCAGAGATGCTGCCTGACCCGCTGAGTTACATTTTGTGCTTATCTTTGATTTAAACCAGCATCTGCAGTTCTTTCTTACACAGCTTAGTGGATAACTTGTCTTGACCTAATAGAAATTTGTTGCTGGACAGAAAATGCTGGAGTAACTCAGTGGGTCAGGCAGCATCTCTGGAGAGAACATGGAATAGGGATAGGTGACGTTTCTGCTCGAGACCCTTCTTCAGACTGAGAGTCAGGGGGGGAGAGAGAAAGGAGAGATATAAAAGGTACATAGAACAAATTAACGAAAGATATGCCAAAAGCAATTATGACTAAGGAAAGGTGGAGCCCACAATGGTCCATTGTTGGCCGTGGGAAGGTGATAACATGTGGAACAAACAGTGATACTCAACAGGCCGAGTGTGAAGCTAGTATTAGAGAGGGGAAGGGACGGGGAGAGAGGGGGTGCATGGTTTACTTGAAGTTAGAGAAGGGTTTCGGCCCGAAACGTTGCCTATTTCCTTCGCTCCATAGATGCTGCTGCACCCGCTGAGTTTCTCCAGCTTTTTTGTGTAACCTTCGATTCTCCAGCATCTGCAGTTCCCTCTTAAACACTGAATATTCATACCGCTGGGTTGTAAGCTGCCCAAGAAAAATATTCTCCCTAGATTCTCCCACTAGTGGAAACATCCTCTCTACATCCACTCCATCCAGGGTGTGAGATATGTTATGGATCCTGTGCTTGTTGGGACTGTCCGGGCAATTTCAAATACCTGCTTAAAATGTAGGTTCTTCTCTCTGAGTTGCCTCTTTTAAGTGAGCACATCCTTAATTCTATAATCCTCATGATCGCCCAATATCTCCTCCAAAGTTGCTCAGCTCAGCAATCTGTCTAAAGTCTGGAACAAAGCCGATCATCGTTCCATCTGGATGCCTATTCCAGCTGTTACAATTGCAGCGTTGCACTGCCGGGCTGCTTGGGGAGTTGTGGTTGGGTGAAGTGCTCATGCTGTTTGACTAATTAACCAACTTTTAAATATCTCGACCACTGATTTGACAGGAGCAAGCACAATTCAGTGAGGTTGCAAGTCCAATCATCTGCAACTGAAAGTGGATATCTCCAAATGCCATATTCAGCAGGAGAAAATTGCCAGCCTTTCTGTATATTCATTCCACAAGGCACGGTGGTGCAGCAGTCGAGTTACTGCCTTATAGAGTCAGAGACTGGAGAAGAAAGACTGGATAGACTCGGCTTGTACACACTAGAATTTAGAAGATTGAGGGGGGATCTTATAGAAACTTACAAAATTCTTAAGGGGCTGGACAGACTAGATGCAGGAAGACTATTCCCGATGTTGGGGAAGTCCAGAACTAGGGGTCACAGTTTAAGGATAAGGGGGAAGTCTTTTAGGACCGAGATGTGAAAATCATTTTTTACACAGAGAGTGGTGAATCTCTGGAACTCTCTGCCACAGAAGATAGTTGAGGTCAGTTCATTGGCTATATTTAAGAGGGAGTTATATGTGGCCCTTGTGGCTAAAGGGATCAGGGGGTATGGAAAGAAGGCAGGGATGGGATACTGAGTTGGATGATCAGCCATGATCATATTGAATGGCGGTGCCGGCTCGAAGGGCCGAATGGCCTACTCCTGCACCTATTTTCTATGTTTTTATGAGACCCAAGTTCGATCCTGACTGCGGGTGCTGTCTGTACGGAGTGTACAGGTGACTAGTGCACTGTTTTGTCTTCCGGCTGACTGGTTAGCACGCATAAAAGCTTTTCACTGTACCTCAGTACACGTGACAATAAACTAAACTGATAGGTGATAAACTTATTGATAGGTGTTCACTGGTTGTCGTGGGCTGGGTGGGCTGAGGGGCCTATTTCCCCACTATATTTCTAAACTAAACTTAACTGAGGCAATTAACTCAACTGATTCAAGGGGACAGGTTAAATGACTGAAATTTAACTCGTTCACTGTGAAACATTCAACATTCCCAGAGAAAGTACCTCAAAATCTCATGGAAGACACATTATCCCGGCTACTCCTTATTCACCCTGCATGTCATTTATCAGAATAAAACATTCAATTATTCAATCAGGAAATATAACTCTCATTGTTCAATAGTTAAAACTGTGTAAGGAGTTTGTTTTACTGTAGACACTCACTCATCTGAACAGTCAGGGCCTTTTTCCTCCCAGGGTGGAGAGGTCCACCACTAGAGGGCACAGCTATAAGGTGAGAGAGAGAATTTTTGATGGAGATGAATTTCTAATGGGTATGTTTTTTTTATGCAAAGGGTGGTGGGGGTCTGGTACGCGCTGCCAGGGGTGGTGGTGGAGGCAGATACGATAGTAGTGTTTAAGAGGCTTTTAGATAGGGAATAGAGGGATAAGGCAGACAAGATCAGTTTAACTTGGCTTCATGTTCAGCACAAACATCATAGGCCGAAGGGCCCAATTCTGTGCTGTACTCTTCTGTTCTACGTTCCATCAGAAGAGCACTGAACAATCATGCTATAAAACAAGACTCTTGCCAACACCCATCCCCATTCTTGCATCTTAAAGCTGCCGCTGATTATTGTCACAACCTGTAGTCGGACAGGAATATTTTAATATGAACTGCAATGGTCTTTGACTGGTACATTGAGCAGGGGAAAAAAAAAACCCGAACATAGACAATTCATAAGATCATTAGATCATAGGTGATAGGAGCAGAGTTAGGCCATTCGGCCCAACACACACCGCCATTCAATCATGGCTGATCTATCTCTCCATCCTAACCCCATTCTCCTGCCTTCTCTCCACAACCACTGACTCCTGTACTAATCTATCTATCGCTGCCTTAAATATACCCACTGACTTTGCCTCCACAGCTTCAGTGGCAAAGAATTCCACAGATTAGCCACCAAGTGAAATCCTGTAAGAGTGTCTCCTACTTTAGATCTTAATTTACAGATACAGCGTGGAAATGGGCCCTTCGGCCCAACAAGTCCTCACTGACCTGCGATCATCCCATACACTAACACGACCCTACACACAAGGGACAATTTACAGTTTTTTTGACCAAAGCCAATTAACCTACGAACCTGTTGCCTTTGGAGCGTGGGAGGAAACCAGTGCACCCGGAGAAAACCCACGCAATCACAGGGAGAGTGTACGACGTCCAGCAGCAACTGTACTGCTACTGTGCTGTGCTGCTACCAATTAGTTAACAGTCAATATTCAAGATTCAAAGACCCACTGACTTGGCCTCCACAGCCTTCTGTGGCAAAGCATTCCACAGAGTCATCACCCTCTGACTAAAGAAATTCATCCTCATCTCCTTCCTAAAAGAACGTCCTTTCATTCTGAGGTTTGTGACCTATGTTTCTAGTCCTAGACTCTCCCACGAGTGGAAACATCCTCTCTGCATCCACTCTATCCAAGCCTTTTCACTCCTTTTCAATGAGGTCCTCCCTCATTCTTCTAAACTCCAGTGAGTACAGGCCCAGTGCCGACCAGCGCTCATCATGGGTTAACCTTCTCATTAACCTGGGATCATTCTTTGAAACCTCCTCTGGGCCGTCTCCAGAGCCAGCACATCCTTCCTCAGATACGGTGCCCAAAATTGCTCCCAACTTTTGCACAATAGTGGCAAAGACACTGCTGTGACAGGTGTCAAAAATAAATTGTAAAGATTCAAGTAGACGACAAGGGAAAAGGTTAGATAGAGTGTCTAAAGTCCTCTTCATGTGTTACAATAATTCTGTGCTTGAAAGAAGGCTGAAACTGACCATGTGTAACCGACACTCACTGGGCTGTGTTTACTTTGCTGTGTCCATTTAGATACAGAGAGTGATAAAGTGCCTCCTACAATAAACAACACTTCAAAGGAAAATTCTGTATAATAGATGAATCTCTGTACGTGCAGCAATCTCCTAGATTGCTCCCAATGATCACTGTATTTGGCGGGCGCTCTTAAATAAAGTCTTGATTGTGGTACCCGATCTTTGTGTCGTGTTTTCATTTTATTTAACACGGGCAACCCAAAAGCTCATCTTTCCCTGTAAGTCTGTCAATGACAGAAGGTATGGAGAGAAATGGAAAGGGATACCTACTGTGAAGGTGATGGAATATAACCTATAGTTTGGTTTAGTTTGGAGATGAGTTTGGAGAGGATCTTTGGCCCACTGAATCCGCGCCGACCAGCGTTCCCCGCACATCCTAATTTGAGGAGGGACATTCTTGCTATTGAGGGAGTGCAGCGTAGGTTTACAAGGTTAATTCCCAGGATGGCAGGACTGTCATATGCTGAGAGAATGGAGCAGCTGGGCTTGTACATTCTGGAGTTTAGAAGGATGAGAGGTGATCTCATTGAAACATATAAGATTGTTAAGGGTTTGGACACGCTAGAGGCAGGAAACATGTTCCCGATGTTGGGGCAGTCCAGAATCAGGGGCCACAGTTTAAGAATAAGGAGCAAGCCATTTAGAACGGAGAAGAGGAAACACTTTTTCTCACAGAGGGTGGTGAGTCTGTGGAATTCTCTGCCTCAGGGGGCGGTGGAGGCAGGTTCTCTGGATGCTTTCAAGAGAGAGCTAGATAGGGCTCTTAAAAATAGCAGAGTCAGGGGATATGGGGAGAAGGCAGGAACGGGGTACTGATTGAGGATGATCAGCCATGATCACATTGGATGACGGTGCTGGCTCGAAGGGCCGAATGGCCTACTCCTGCACCTATTGTCTATTGTCTATTAACACTATCTACAGATACAAGGGGTGATTTTACATTTGTACCAAGCTAGTTAACGTACAAACCTGTACATCTTTGGAATGTGGGAGGAACCCGAAGATCTCAGAGAAAACCCACGCAGTTCACGGGGAGAACATGCAAACTACGTACAGACAAGCACCCGTAGTCGGGATCGAACCCAGGACCCCGGGTCTGTGGCGCTGTAAGGCAGCAACTCTACCACTGCGCCACCGTGCCGCCATAACTTCTGAAAACAATTTTTAAAATAATTCTTCTCTTTAACACAACAATCCGAAAATCGGTTAGTTAATGTGGGTTGGCCTGGTGTGGACATCACATTATAGGTTGGCAGTATTCTGGAAAGACAAAAGAATAGGCAAGAACGTGAGGAATTTCTAACATAGGGAATTAATCTAATATTGCTTTAGTGAATTCAGATGTAGCATGGAATATGACTCCAATATGCCCAGCACAAACGTTAACAATCAGATCCACTATTATTGCTCTACAGAGATCAATAGGAAGTAAAATGACAACATTCTTGTAGCTCAGAATGTTGCATGCTGTTTCATTTCTGCACCTTGCAACAGTATAAGGGTGATTTTTTTAACCACGTTTCCCAATTACACTTGCCCATGCAACTATTACAATGAACACAACAACAGAGCAAGGCAATGACTCCATTCAATTTAGGACTAAAACAATATTCTAATGTTGGAATTGACATGAAAACAACATGTTGAACTCCATTTGTCAGGCAGGAACGTGTTTTGAATTTAGATTTGTTTAGTTTAGTTTAGAGATACAGCGCGGAAACAGGCCCTTCGGCCCACCGAGTCCGCACCGACCACCGATCCCCGCACATTAACACTTTCCTACACACACTCGGGACAATTTTTTGTACCAAAGCCAATTAACCTACAAACCTGTACGTCTTTGGAGTGTGGGAGCAAACCGAAGATCACGGTGAAAATGCATGCAGGTCACGGGGTGAATGTACGAACTTCATACAGACAGCACCCGTAGTCGGGATCGAAGCCAGGTCTCTGGCGCTGCAAGCACTGTAAGGCAGCAATTCTACCGCTGAGCCACCGTGCTGCCCTTAATTAATGGGACTGTTATAACTTAAAGGAAAAACATTGCCTGTAATGGTTGTAAGCGACCTATTCTCAGTTCTTTCCGCCGTGATGATTGCATTAACTATTCAGAACTCAACAGAGCTGAAGATGGAAGGGAAATCCCTGATAACCACCAATCCTTGATAAGCAGAACCAATGTGTTGGCAGGAACTGCAGATGTTGGTTTACACCAAAGATAGACACAAAAAGCTTGAGTAACTCAGCGGGACAGGCAACATTACCGGAGAGAAGGGATTGGTGATGTTTCGGGTTGAGACGTTTCGAAATGTCACCCATCCCTTCTCTCTAGATATCCTGCCTGTTCTGCTGAGTTACTCCAACTTTTTGTGTCTATTTTCCTCTGCTTTTGTTCCTCAGCTAGACAGCACATGCTCTGTTTGGCAAAATACTGAATCCACGTGTCAGCCACTGTTATTCTGACTTCTATGGCTGCACACAGGGTTACATTATTGGTATAAAATTACATTTCTTAGAAATACCCCTGAACAGACTCCATCCCGGCCACAGAACCTGCTGTGGTTCAAATCTATAGTTATTTAAATTGATTGATGAGGGATAAATTTTAATAATTCCAGGAAATGCATGCATGGACATTGGAGCCGTGGCAAAGTGCACAATCCAAGCGGATTTTATCACAGATGGAAACATTTTCAGAGTATTTTTGAGGTGATGTGAAGGACTGAAGCATTTTCAAATAGGTTGCGAGAGAAAAAAAAAACATCCTTTGGTAATTTGTTTCATGCCCACTTTGACAGAGAACTGTACAGGGGAGGGATAGGCCCACGGGCCCACAATCAGGGCCCTGATCTCCTCCACCTGCACGTGATCCATATCCCTCCATTCCCTGCAGATGCATGCACCTATCCACAAGCCTCTTAAGCCCCTGTCCCACTGTACGAGGTCATTCCCGAGTTCTCCCGAGTTTTCCCCTGAATCGAACTCGGAGAATGTCCGTAGCGGGTCCGTAGGAGTTTGTGGATGTCCCATAGCGGCTCGTAACGGTAATGGTAGGTATACAAAGTAACAGTTTTTTTATCATCACCAGTATTTTTTCACTCGTGGACATTTTTTGCAGGGATGAATAAATGTCACGAGTTCACCAGATGTCCCGAGTACCGTTAGCATTACAATTGTCTATTGTCTATTATCTATTGATCAGCTAACTGCACTGTTTGTTACCGAGACACATATGCACAGAACCTAATGTCGTGGCTTGCCACCATATTCATTGAAGAATGCTAATTAGAGCTAAAGGCGGCACAGTGGCGCAGCGGGTAGAGCTGCTGCCTTACAGTGCCGGAGACCTGGGTTCCATCCTCTCTATTGGCGCTGTCTGCACGGAGTTTGGACGTTCTCCCCGTGACCGCGTGGGTTTTCTCCGGGTGCTCCGGTTTCCTCTCACACTCCACAGATGTACAGGTTAGTAGGTTAATTGGCTCCGGTAAAAAAATGGAGATTGTTGCTAGTGTGTAGGATAGTATTAGTACGGGTGATCGCTGGTCGGCGTGGACCCGATGGGCCAAAGGGCCTGTTTCCGCGCTGTATCTCTAATGTCTAAAGTCTAAAGCTCGCACGCAGCTGTTAAAAGCGAGGTGCTTCGAGGTTAGAAACAGTGAAGTAAGTCATCCTGGACACTTGGAGAAATGACCAAGGTAAGGAGATGAGAGTTGAATTCTCAAATGGAACGCAGTTAGTGTATAAATATTTAAACTCAATTATATCTTTTTTACTGCAGGTGATTCGATGAAAAGTTGTTGACAGACACAAACTGCTGGAGTAATTCAGCGGGTCAGGCAGCAACTCTGCAGAAAAGGAATAGCTGACCTTTAGAATGATAGAAGTCAAGTATCTTGGTCTAATTTCTGCAGGCAAAGAACCTTTAGGTTAGGATTCAGAGAAACTCTCTATTGCATGTCCTGTGATGACATCAATGGGGATCGACAACACATGGAACATCATTTGTGAGTGTCACAAAGAGTTTTATTTATGATCATTTTACTGCCTTAAACACAACCTCATACTGTTTCAACACACACCGTGGAATTGGCCTCCAGTTTCATCCCACGACCACCCATAACTCTCATGTCTGTGGCCTGTTTGGCCATATTTTTCAAGTGTCAAAGGCCATTTTTAAATCTATAATTAGAAGTGCAGTAAGATTGCCCAATAATTACGGATGTAATTGCATCCATTACCCTGAGCAAAGCGTTTTTATGTAAAGGTTATGTATTCTAGTTAAGCCTCCAATGAGTACATAAATCACATCAGAGCAAATGCATTCTTCCCTGTATTGCAGTACAGAAAACAATTGGAAACATGGTAATCTTAAACTAATTCTATAATTGCAGTGGATTGCTTCTCTTAATTTTCCAGCATCTAGAAAACATAGTCTGGTCAACTTCAATTATTCAAGAGACTAGACAGCCCTTTGGAAATGTTGTCAGTGCATTAGTGCTTCTTAAGTGCACAGGTTCACAGTCATGCCTTCTTGGTTGGCAAAGTACACTAACCTACTTTGACCTCAAATCCTGGGAGAAATGTATCAACTTCCTCCAATGTCCACTATCGAGGCTATTTGTTACTGGTAAAAAATTGCAATTTAAAAAAAAAAGATCAAAGTTCATTCTGAATTCCTCCATTTCTATTTTTGTTCGGACTACGCTCTGAGTTAGTGTTTCTGTTGTCAGGGTGTAGCAACTCAGAAAAGTTGAGAGGCTGATTTAACGCTGGCTGATATTCAATATTGTCAGGGATATTCACTATTGTCAGGACTCTGAAGTTCACCATCCATAGCACAAGTTGAAAAGAAATTTAAAGAGCTCAGTGCCTCTGCATTTTCTCTCTGGCAATCAATTGGTTGCAGGTGAGATGGCTATCAACACTGCCAGTCAAATGTCTAAGCAGCAATTGCATTAACAGGAAATCCAGCTATATGCTTGTCAAAGGACAACTACAATCTCAATGAATAACATTTCCGGCTTGCAAGAGGAACAATTTTGAATTATTTTTTGTGTGGGGAGGAAAAATGAAATCAGGTGAGTTACTCGTTTAACCCTTAAGACAGAATCCCCAGTCAACTCTAGTGTGTTCTGAATTGTGTTCACTACCCAGGTTCATAAATGTTAGGAGAAGAATTAGGCCATTCGGCCCCTAAAGTCCACTCCGCCGTTCAATCATGGCTGATCTATCTTTCTCTCTCAACCCCATTCTCCTGCCTTCTCCCCATAACCCAACATCCGTACTAGTCAAGAATCTGTCAATCTCCACCATGGAAATATCCAATGTGGTCTTTGGGAGAACATGCAAACTCCACACAGGTGGCACCCGAGATCAGGATCAAACTTAGGTTTGGTTTAGTTTAGAGATCCAGCCCGGATATATTAACGTGGCTCCACAGCCATCGTGGCAGAATGATCTGAATCAGTGCAGTAGAGCCAAATGCATCAGCATAATCAGAGTGCCATTATCCCTTCGTTAAAATAGGCTACCGAGTTTAATAAAAACATGCATGACTAAAACCACACAGCTTACTTTCAACTCTGAGATTCTTTATTGCTGGTTCTCGGTGCATAGATGCGGATGTGGAAACACACAGGGATGGTTCTCGGTGCATAGATGCGGATGTGGAAACACACAGGAGTTAATTTGGAAGTCCCAGAAGAGCAGGCCATTTTAATTTTATACTTGATCAAAAGTGAAAAAAATAGCGAACATGAATAATAGCTGAGAGAATTAAAAGCAGTAATTAGATCTCAGAGTTCAGATGATAAATTGCTTAAACTCATCGCTTCACACTCAGAAAGTAATATGACCCTTCAGTGTGATTAGTTTCCTTCCAGAAGCTAGTATTCCCAAAATGTATAGAGATGGCCAGTAAAGTAGAAGGCCATATATCACAAATTCTCAAATGCACCCTGTAGGAAAAGATACAGATTATGTCACTTCTATTTATACTACAATTCATGAACCTACATGCATTGCCTTAAACATTAGAATTGTCTTTCTTTCTGTATTGCATTAACCTTTGTGGATATATATCTCCATAATGTATCATCTTGACCCAGTTCCATTATCTGCACATTTCTAAGTATATTGCTTTATCAGACATCAGTCTGAAGAAGGGTCTTGACCCGAAACGTCACCCACTCCTTCGCTCCAGAGACGCTGCCTATCCCGCTGAGTTACTCCAGCATTTTTGTGTCTACCTTTGTTTTATCTTACTCAGTGTTCTGTGGATTTTATTAAACCTTTAAACTTAAAGAGCCATTCTCACAAAGTAAAAATCATGTACGCTGTGCGGGTTTCTGCTTACGTTGATGGGGCTCAGAATTCCAATCCCCCCTGCCGAGCAAAATGCATCTTCAGAAGTGAAATGAAGACGAAGGGGGAATATTTGAGGAACAGTGGCCTTGAAATTCAATATCCAGTGTTCAGTGTCAAAATTTCATTCACCTTGGGCGGTAGCATAGTGCTAGTGTAGCGTTTTCTCACCCACCTTCTCCTCACTCCTTACACATTAGGTGCCATTAATGGAGGCTAGTTAATCTACAAACTAGCATGCCTTGGCGATTTGAGGGGAAACAGGAGCAACTGGAGGAATCCAATGTGGTCATTGGGAGAACATGCAAACTCCACAAAGACGGCGCCCGAGATCAGGATCAAACTCGGGTGTAGTTTAGTTTAGTTTAGAGATACAGCGCGGAAACAGGCCCTTCGGCCCCTCGAGCCCGCACCGACCAGCGATCCCCGCACATTGTCCCTACACATTGTCCCTACACACTACACACTACAAATTGTCCCTACACACACTAGGGACAAGTGACAGTGATGCCAAGGCAATTAATCTACAAACCTGTATGTCTTTGGAGTGTGCGAGGAAACCGAAGATATCGGAGAAAACCCACGCGGTCACGGGGAGAACGTACAAACTCCATACAGACAGCACCCGTTGTCAGGATCGAACCTGGGTCTTTGGAGCTGTTACGTAGCAACTCTACCACTGCGCTACGGTGTGGCCTTTGGCACTTTGGTACTGTGCCATGAGGCTTTGTCCTCTTACAGTGTGTTCTCTTCCTTGTATCAAATATACCGTGTTTACCTTGACCTGCATTACAACCACTCCACTAGCATTCTCCTCATTATTCTACATTCATTGCATTGACCTACATGCATTGCCTTAAACATGCATGCATTGGCTCTCATTTTGACTTTCATTGTACATTGGGCGGCACGGTGGCGCAGCGGTAGAGTTGCTGCCTTACAGCGCTTGCAGCGCCGGAGACCCGGGTTAGATCCCGACTACGGGTGCTGTCTGTACAGAGTTTGGGTTTTCTCCGAGATCTTCGGTTTCCTTCCACACTCCAACGACGTACAGGTTTGTAGGTTAATTGGCTTGGATTTGTATACTTGGTATAATTGTAAATTGTCCCTAATGTGTGCAGGCTTGTGTTAATGTGAGGGGATCGCAGGTCGGTGTGGACTCGGTGGGCCGAAGGACCTGTTTCCGCGCTGTATCTCTAAACTAAACTACCTGCCAACTAAACTAATTGCCTTGCCTGCACTAGTCCTTAGGGTTGACGTATAACTAAATAATCATGACCCACCAAGGCAAATCTCTTTTCACCAAATGTGATAGACTTTAATATTGTCCTTATCAGTATATCAGTTCCGTTTAGTTTATTGTCACATGTACTGAGGTACAGTGGAAAGCTTTTGTTGTGTGCAAGCCAGCCAGCGGAAAGACAACACATGATTACAATCGAGCCATTTACAGTGTACAGATACATGATAAGGGATTAATGTTTAGTGATCATAGTTAAAGAAATGTTATTGTAGGAGTAGAGATTTAAGGATGCAGATCTGCTTCTGTGGCCAGCAGGTAAATAGTCGCCTGAGTTGGGCACCAGTTTGGAAGCAGGTCACAAGGAATACAAAGAGAATCTTTCCAAGAATGTAATGTACTTTGTTTTAAACTGAGCATTTTATGATTAAATTGAATAGCTTATTCATAAAACGGTCAGAAAAAAAAGATCAATTGTAAATATTTTCAAATAAAGAACACAGAAGCACATTCCTTATCAGTGGGCTTACTTAAATAGCTTCTTTTGAACGTAAATCCCCAGCTGGTATGGTGGGAGTCAACCTTACATCCAAGCCTCAAGATACTCGCTCAGTAAACTAAGCGCCTGGCTTCTTTCATCCATTTTGATACCACCAAGCATAGCTTCCTTTAGTTTAGAGATACACCGCACGGAGACAGGAGAACGGTGAGTAAGCTGGCGAAAAATCGTAGCGCTATCGCGTACCGTTTTTGCGCAGATAGAAAAACCACGCAAACCGGATGAGCGCAAAATCAGAGTTTTAGTTTTATGCATCGATAGGTGAATAGTTAAAAGGCACCTACCTGCCGTAAGTAGAACTGATATTCTCATAATCTGCAAGATTTTACATGAATCAAAAACATTAGAAGGAAATAAGATGTTTTTTAGTTTTTTAATTTTGGACGTAGAGCTTTAGACGTAGGCCCTTTGTCCCACCGGGTCTATGCCGACCAGCGATCACCCATACAGGCAGTGACTAGTGGCGTGCCGCAAGCCTAGGTTCTGGGACCTCAGTTGTTTAGAATATATATTAACGATTTAGACGAGGGAATTAAATGTAACATTTGCGGATGACACAAAGCTGGGTGGCAGTGTGAGCTGCGAGGAGGATGCAATGAGGCTGCAGGGTGAATTGCATAGGCTGGGTGAGTGCGCAGAAGCATGGCAGATGCAGTATAATGTGGATAAATGTGAGGTTCTCCACTTTGGTGGCAAGAACAGGAAGGCAGATTATTATCTGAATGGTGTCAGATTAGGGAAAGGGGAGGTGCAACAAGACCTGGGTGTGCTTGTACATCAGTCACTGAAAGTAAGCATGCAGGTACAGTAGGCAGTGAAGAAAGCTAATGGCATGTTGGCGTTCATTGAGAGAAGATTTGAGTTTAGGAGCAAGGAGGTCCTACTATATTTGTACAGGGCCCTAGTGAGACCACACCTTGAGTATTGTGTGCAATTCTGGTCTCCTAATTTGAGGAAGGACATTATTGCTATTGATGAAGTGCAGCGTAGGTTCACCAGGTTAATTCCCGGGATGGCGGGACTGATATATGATTACTGAATGGGTCGACTCGGCATGTATTCGCTGGAATTAAGAAGGATGAGAGGGGATCTTATAGAAACATACATTTCTTAGAGGATTGGACAGGCTAGATGCAGGAAAAATGTTCCTGGTGTTGGGGGAGTCCAGAACCAGGTATTACAGTTTAAGAATAAGGAGTAGGACATTTAGGACTGAGATGAGGAAAAACCTTTTCACCCAGAGACTTGTGAATCTGTGAAATTCTCTGCCACAGAAGACAGTGGAGGCCAATTCACTGGATGTTTTCAAGAGAGAGTTAGATTTAGCTCTTAGGGCTAACGGAATCATGGGATATAGGGAGAAAACGGGAATGGGGTACTGATTTAGCCATGATCATGTTGAATGGTGGTGCTGGCTCGAAGGGCTGAATGGCCTTCATCTGCAGCTATTTTCTATGTTTCTAAACACCAGGGAAGCTGGTGGGCAAGCATGAGACCCATCACACACAAACCTTGTCATGTCAAACACCGCCAGGGAACTTGATCTCCAAGCAGCGCAAGAAACAAACACGGAAACGTATCAACAAAATGTGTTCAGCTGCGGCTTCTGCTACTGTCAGGCAAAGAACTAAATAAAAGCACCTTCTGTAGGTGTTAAACACTGCAGGCCAAGTTTTCAATGACTATTGTACCAACAAAAGCAACCTGCAAACCATCGTTACCGACAGAGAAATATTCATTCTCGAGGACATGTTGCAAGCCAGATGTTTGTACAAACTTGCAGCAGCAAATAGACAATAGAAAATAGGTGCAGGAGTCGGCCATTCGGCCCTTCGAGCCAGCACCGCCATTCTATGTGATCATGGCTGATCATCCCCAATCAGTACCCCGTTCCTGCCTTCTCTCCATATCCCCTGGCTCCGCAATCTTTAAGAGCCCTATCTAGCTCTCTCTTGAAAGTATCCAGAGAACAGACCTCCACCGCCCTCTGAGGCAGAGAATTCCACAGGCTCGCAATTCTCCGTGTGAAAAAGTCACAAAATTAAGATTTAGTTTACAATTTACGATCAATTCTTTTGTTCCCGTCGTTATTTCCCCCCCGCAAATTCTGTTTGGAATCTCCGCTGAATATCATTCGATAGATCCCATTTTTTTCCTTCACTCCAGGGGAATTGCCGGGATTTGTAATTCATCTCAATGTTCCTTCAAGCAATCCAAGGGGAAAAGTATTATATGGAGTAAAGAAAAGTGCCTTTCCATGTTTTTTTTGTTGTTTTTTTTGTTTTTTTTTATTAGAAGTTAATACAGTACAAAACAGTACAGTGGAACCTAATTTTCGGTGCCAACTATGTAATACCGTAATCCATTCTATGTACAACCTATAGTTTTATGTTATGAGAAGGAAGTAAGACAAGAAAAAGAAAACAATAGAAAGAGAAAGAAGTGGAAAAATAGATGGTAGAGAGTAGAAAAACGTGAAGTGTGTATATAAATAAAAAAAAATTTAAAAAAAGAAAAAGTGGAAAGTAGAAATAGAAGTAGAAATGTTTTTTGTATTTATTAGATATCAATTAAAATATTAAGAGGCGAGGATAGAAGGCCGTTTGATGGACGGTCAAGATGAATCCCAGTTTGCGAGACCTCTGGTCAGTGTGGCGAGGCAAAGGCAGACCGATAGCAGGACATGTGAGAGGTTCCATTAGATTCGATGAGATTTTATATAATTTTATGGTCACATGTGACAATTCGCAGTGAGGTGCCTTGTTTTGCATAACTAGGTATACAAAGAGTCACCACGTAGAGGGCACTGACAAAGTTACACAGTACCCCTTTTTAGCCACAATGGTTCCCCCCCCCTCCTTAGTTCTCGCCACGTCATAGAGCTATTGACTGATACAGCGTGGATATGGGCATTTCGGCCCAACTTGCCCACACCGGCTAACTTGTCCCAGCTACACCAGTCCAAACTGCCTGCATTTGGTCCTTATCCCCCCAAACCTGTCCAATCCATGTACCTGTCTAACTGTTTCTTAAACGTTGGGGTAGTCCCAGCCTCAACTACCTCCTCTGGCAGTACACCCACTACCCTTTGTGTGAAAACGTTACCCATCAGATTCCCATTAAATCTTTTCCCCTTCACCTTAAACTTAAGGTCCTCTGGTCCTCGATTCACCTATTCTGAGCAAGAGACTCGGTGCAGTCCACCCCCTCCACTCCACCCCCACTTTGTTCTTGACAGCCCGCCACTCCACACGACTATTTGTGTTCAGCGGCCCAAGAATGGTCCACGATCAAAAATTCACGTGATGTGATCTTTATAGATGCTCCCAGTTTGAATAGGCAGCCCCTGAGTGCCGTGTCGTGCCTGCCTGTGTACAAGCAGGTGACCGCGTGTAATGAATTGTTGCTTACTTGTAAAAACTGTCCGGCTCCAGGCACTTGAAGATTAAGGAGTATGTGGTAGAGTCGGAGGCAAGCCCGTGGTTTCTCCCCACCACCACACAGGTCGACCCCAGGCCTGAAAGAAGGTCATCGGCAAAGCTCAAAGATTCCCCTGTTAAAATAAAACAAACAGAGGGATGAAGCTGATGAGTTACTTTAAGCATGGACTGGTTAAAGCTGCTTGACGTGTATCACCCTGACACTTCCATGGGCTGTTCTTGTGCAGGGGAAGGGTGGGGGTGGTGGGATGAACGGGGGTGGGGGTGACAGGACTGGGGTGGGGGTGGGGGTGACAGGGTGGGGCTGTGGTGACAGGGTGGGGGTGGGGTGGGGGTGGGGGTGATGGTGGGGGTGGGGGTGGGGCTGGGGTGATGGGGGGGGGGGGGTGACGGGGGGGTGGGGGGGGGGACGGGGGTGGAGGGGTGTGGGGTGATGGGGGGGGGTGGGGGGGGAGGGAAACTGGGTCATCCTTTTCCCTGTGTCTTTATTTTTCTTTCAACCACATTCGTGAGATCTTTTACAGAAAAAATAAACAACGTCCAGTGTTTCTAAAGACGTTTGTTTCTCAGTTTCCCGCAGGCTATTATTTTTCTGAAGATTAAATATGCTCACTTTCGCTTTAACTCTGTGAAAGAGGACTGAGATGCGTTAGGTCAGAGTTATTCCACTCGATTTGTCTGTAGACGCACGCACGTGCGTGCATGTGTGTGTGTGTGTGTGCGCGTGTGCGTCTTGCATGGGTTTTCGTTCAGACATACAGCTTGGAACAGGCCCTTCGGCCCACTGAGTCCGTGCTGACCATCGCCGATCACCCGTTCAAGCCAGTTCTATGTTACCCCACTTCCCCATCCACTCACGACAAGTTTGGGCGATTTCACAGGGGGTCAATTAACCTACAAACGTACACGTCTTTGGGACGTGGGAGGAAACTCAGTCTTGTCGGCGCTGCCTTACAGCGCCAGAGACCCAGGTTCAATCCTGACTACGGGTGCTGTCTGTATGGAGTTTGTACATTCTCCCCGTGACCTGCGTGGGTTTTCTCCGTGATAGCTCGCACGTTTTGGTAAAATCATAAATTGTACCTTGTGCGTGTAGGATAGTGTTAGTGTACGGGGGTCGCTGGTCGGCGCGGACTCGGTGGGCAGAAGCCTGTTTCTGTGCTGTATCTCTAAACTAAACTAAACTAAACTGAACTGAACTAAACGTCCTATTTTACTGTGTGTGGCCCCATTATCATAGATTTTCTATTGTAATCACCATGTTTCAAATTGAAAGCATACTATGTGACTTTAATAACTGGCTTAAAACTATAAAGGCAATTACAAAAACATTTGTGGGGGGGGGGAGGGAAAATAACTTTCACCTTACAGTTCAACTGTCAGAGGCTAGGAACACTGTTTCCTTAAGAATAGGCTGCAGCTATTTATCTTACATAAACAAATGTCTTCAAGCGAGGGATAGAGGTAATGAGCTGCCAGTGTGAGATATATTTGCAGCTTGATGATATTTACATTTCATCAATCAGTTCTATGATTTTATCACCATGTAAAATCCATACAATTCCCCTGAAGTCCGTGCAAAAGTTCCACAACAGGGACATTATTCTTCAAGTCAAACGCACACCATTCCTAGAGAGTCGTAAGCAGCAAGGAACCATGTGAATTGTTTTGGAATTTATGCTCTCTGGACTCTGGGAGCCTGGGTATTAAATATGAATACATTCAACACTTTGATTTCCTGACACAGATGTTTACTATTAAAGGTCTATTGTCCTGTTTCGCAGCGGTAGAGTCGCTGCCTTACAGCGCTTGCAGCGCCGGAGACCCGGGTTCGATCCTGACTACGGGCGCTGGTCTGTACGGAGTTTGTACGTTTTTCCTGTGACCACCTGGGTTTGCTCCGGGATCTTCGGTTTCCTCCCACACTCCAAAGACGTACAGGTTTGTAGATTAATTGGCTTGGCATAAATGTAAATTGTCCCTAGTGTGTGTGGGGTACTGTTGGCGTGTGGGGATCGCAGGTCAGTGCAAACTCGGTGGGCTGAATGGCCTGTTTCTGTAGTGAATTTCTAAACTAAACTAAACTTCAGGAATGATCAATACTGTCCAGCATAAATCCCCTTTCATATACCTGCCCCATACTTTTAATTCCCGAATGTGTTTTAATCCGATCACACGACAAGTTTGTTTATCAACTCTTATTTGAAACATCCCATCTCTTCCAAATCTAGATAACAAATGCAAATTGATGCAGCTGGTGAAGTTGCTGCCTCACAGCGCCAGAGACCCAGGTTTGATCCTGACCTCGGGTCCCGTCTGTGTGGAGTTTGCACGTTCTCCCTGTGACCGCATGGGTTTTCTCCGGGTGCTCCATATTTCCCCGCACATCCCAAAAATGTCCAGGTTTGTGGGTTTAATGGCTTCTGTAAACTGCCCTGAGTGTGCAGGGAGTGGATGAGAAAATGTGATAATATAGAACTAATGTGAATGGGTGGTCACTGAGCAGCGTGGACAAGGTAGGCCGAAAAGCCTATTACTAAACTAAACCAAATCTAGTAAGTATATCTATATAATAATAATAATAATAATAATCTTATTTATATAGCACATTTTCAGTCAACTTGCATTGACCCCAAAGTGCTTCACATAATTACATTACATTACACACAGGCAAAGGTGGGTGAAGTGTCTTGCCCCAAGGACACAACAACAGTATGCGCTCCAAGCGGGATTTGAACCGGCTACCTTCCGGTCGCCAGCCAAACTCTTAGCCCATTGTGCTATCTGTCGTCCCACTGGGGATAAAGTATATATATATTATACTTTATAGTTATACGTGAAGTCTGGAAAATAGTACATTCTCATTCAATTTTGATTCTACCGACATTTGGAAATGTACAAATTGATCTCGTTGTTCCACACCGTGTTTCACTTTTTATCTTTTTATCTTTCAGAACGACAATTGAAAATAATATGAACCTGTTTCTCGGTAATCAGAATGAAAAACTTCATCTCACTTGAGAAGCACTCTGATAGAATAAAGCTTCATCCACTATAAAAATGGAAACATTATACAATGTCTGCGACTCGTGTTAAATGATAAACCCCATGTACATGAGCAGCAATGACTATCTCAATAATTTCATTTCAGCAAATCATTGCAGCTATGTCCTGTTTGTTAATTGAGGAGCATCTGGTTTGGCGGCTTAACATAGAACATAGATAAGTACAGGAATAGGTTGAGACCCATCTTCAGACCGAAGGGTCTTGAACCAGAACGTGACCTATTCCTTTTCTCCAAGAGAAAGCTAAATAGGGCTCTTAAAGATAGCGGATATGGGAAGACTGATTGGGGATGATCAGCCATGATCACATTGAATGGCGGTGCTGGCTCGAAGGGCCAAATGGCCTACTCCTGCACCTATTGCCTATTGTCTATTGTCTGCCTGAGCCGCTGAGTTACTCCAGCATTACATATATACATATACAATAGGTGTAGGAGCAGGCCATTCGGCCCTTCGAGCCAGCACCGCCATTCAATGTGATCATGGCTGATCATCCCCAATCAGTTCCCCGTTCCTGCCTTCTCCCCATACCCCTTGATTCCACATTTTGTGTCTATCTTCGGTTTAAACCAGCACCTGCAGTTCCTTCCTATATAAAAAAGTACAGCACAGGAACAGGCCCTTCAGCCCACAATGCCTCTACTGGATATGACACCAAAATAAACTAATCTTATCTGCCTGCACATGGTCCATATTCCTCCATTCTCTGCACGTCCACATGCCTATCTAAAAGGCTTTTGGTGTTCACGCAGAGATAAAAAAAATATTGAAAAGGTAAAAAAATAACTAAAGAAGCAGCAAAAATTGATTAAATTGCTAAAATTCCACAGTTGAGTGGGGATATTTCATAAGTTCATACGTTCTCGGAGCAGAATTAGACCATTCGGCCCATTAAGTCTACTCCACCATTCAATCATGGCTGATCTATCTCTCCCTCTCAATCCCATTCACCTGCCTTCTACCCATAACGCCTGACACCTGCACTAATCACTTTCAGGGTGAGGCATCTAAAAATATGAAAATATAAAAATTACTGCAGATGCTGGAAATCTGAAATAAAAACAGGAAAGGCAGGAAAACCTCAGCAAGTCAGGCAGCATCTGCGGTAAGAAAAGCAGTCAATGTTTAGGATATGAGAATGTTTCAGATGAGGGAATCCTTCCTCACACCTGAAATGTTAACAGTTTATTTTTCCACAGATACTGCCTGACCTGCCATTACCAATGGCCTAAAACAGATACAAAATGCAGGAGTATCAGTGGGTGAGGCAGCATCCCTGGGGAACATGCATGGGAAACATCACCTATCCATGTCTCCGATGTACCCGCTACGTACATTCTACTTGCTTACCACGAGTTTGATTTTTTTTTTAAACTCGGGAGAGCTCTTGAATTTCCTCGTACAGTGGGACAGGCCCTTTAGTGGAGGGGAATCGCTGGTCGGCACGGACTCGGTGGGCCGAAGGGCCTGTCTCCGTGTTCCGAAACTAAAGTAAACTAAACTAACTTCAACTAAAAACCACTAACAGACTTTAGATCCTCGTGTGTCGTTGGATCTAAACAAACGACAAATTGTAAATACATTTCAGACAAATACAACTAGGCTCTTCCAATTTGTGACAATTTGGCAACATTTGCTAATCATTATGTCCGCTTGCCTTCAGATATTAACCACTCTGACATAAACAATGGGGGCTCCTTTCCCAGTTATTCTTTCAGAACGAAAGAAAATCTATTAATTATGTGTAAAGTTGGAACACGATGAGTCACTGACTGTTTTAAATTAACAATTTCACAACCACACCTCAGAATAGTCAAAACTGAGGAAAATCCTGACTAAGGAAATCCCAGTGAAATTTCTTTGCTTGAAGTCAAGCTCGTTATTTTATTTCACCACTCTCTTATTTCCAAAGAGTGGCGATGTTGACAGGCCAGTGCTTGGGCTGGGACGGCACAGTGGTGCAGCTGGTAGAGTCATGGCGTCGTGGAGTCATAGAGTGATACAGAGTGGAAACAGACTCCTCAGCCCAACTTGCCATAGAGGGAGTACAGAGAAGGTTCACCAGACTGATTCCTGGGATGTCAGGACTTTCATATGAAGAAAGACTGGATAGACTCGGCTTGTACTCGCTAGAATTTAGACGATTGAGGGGGGATCTTATAGAAACTTACAAAATTCTTAAGGGGTTGGACAGGCTGGATGCAGGAAGATTGTTCCCGATGTTGGGGAAGTCCAGAACAAGGGGTCACAGTTTAAGGATAAGGGGGAAATCTTTTAGGACCGAGATGAGAAAAATATTTTTCACACAGAGAGTGGTGAATCTGTGGAATTCTCTGCCACAGAAGGTAGTTGAGGCCAGTTCATTGCCTATATTTAAGAGGGAGTTAGATGTGGCCCTTGTGGCTAAAGGGATCAGGGGGTATGGAGAAAGGCAGGTATGATCATATTGAATGGCAGTGCAGGGTCGAAGGGCCGAATGGCCTACTCCTGCACCTATTTTCTAAGTTGTATGTTTCTATGCCCACACCGGCCAACATGTCTCATCTACATCAGTCTCACCTGCCCACATTTGTCTCAGATCCCTCCAAACCTGTCCTTTCCATGTACCTGTCCAACTGTTTCTAAAACATTGGGGTAGTCGCTGCCTCAACGACCTCTGGAAGCTTGTTCCATGCACCCACCACCCTTGTGTGAAAAAAAGTTGAGCTGCTGCCTCGCAACGCCGGAGTCTCAGGTTCGATCCTGACCTCGGGTGCTGTCTGTGTGGAGTTGAATGTGCTCCCGACACACACTCCAGCTATCCCAAAGATGCATCAGTTTATTGGTTGAATGGTTGCTGTAAATTGCTCCCAGTTTGGCGGTGAGTGGATGAAAAGGTGGGACAGAATTTGTGTGAACGGGAGATCGATGGTCGAAGTGGACACGATGGGCCGAAGGGCCTGTATCCATCCTGTATCTTTCAATGATTTAGTGGTAGAATTGTTCCATACATCCAGCCTTTGGATAATTAGGTAGGAAGGAACTGCAGAAACAGGCCCTTCGGCTCAAAGAGTGATCCCCGCACATTAACACTATCCTACACACACTAGGGACGATTTACAATTATACTAAGCCAATTAGTCTACAAACCTGTAGAGTGTGGGAGGAAACCGGAGATCCCTGGTGAAAACCCACACAGGTCACGGGGAGAACATACAAACTCCGTACAGACAGCGCCCGTAGTCAGAATCGAACCCGGGTCTCTGGCGCTGTTAGGCAGCAACTCTACCACTGCGGCACCGTGCCATCCTTAACTGATGTCAGGTTGGTACATAAATTGAAAAGTTGATCACGTTGAAAAAAGTTGTTCAGTACTTAAGCATTATTTTCCCTTCGTGACAAGACAATGTAACTAGTCTATTTGGCCAGGATGATGTGAAAGCAGTTCTAGAGGGCTCAATTCCTCAATGGTTATTGTGTTGGTCATTGTGTTCTTTCAGTGAGTCTCTGGTGCAAGGTCACAAATCATCCCGGTTCACTGACATACTGTCCCACAATATCCACGGGTTTAATTTGACCTGATGTTGAACTTTCAAATACACACACACACACATATATATACACACACATATATACACACACATACACACACATATACACACACACACACACATATATACACACACACACATATATAAACACACATACACACACACATATACACACATAACACACACATACACACACACACACACACACACACACACACACACACACACACACACACACACACACACACACACACACACACACACACACACACACACACACACACACACACACACACACATATACACACACACACACATACACACACAACACACACACACACACACACACACACACCTACACACTCACACTGGACACAGTTTCTAAACAACGCCATTTCGGCCCTTCTGGCCAGGACGGCAGTGATATGGCTGATGTAAAATAACTTGTGCCCCTTCTCCCCATATCTCTTTTCCACTGTCTGTTCATTATACACACCACATACGTACACATACACACTACCCACACACAGCATATGGGTAACAGACATTACACTGCACCATATAACACCATAAACACACACACCCCAGCACCCCCTGCCGCGTACCACACAGATACACCCAAGATACACTTGACAACATGCAGACGCACACAGCTTACATTATACACACAAACGCACATACACACACACACACGCCTAGTTCTCAACTGGACACAGTTTCTAAATAAAACTTATTTCTGGACGGACGGAGTTACGTGTAAAATCTCCCTGGGTTGTTTTTGTCTGTTCTCCTAGCATATGGGTAACAGACAACTGCAAAAAATCTCCCAGCTCCCTCCCCGAACATGCAGATGGGAGCTGTATAGGAACCCACAACTGTTAAAGAGGGGGCAATGTTTACTGGAAACCGCCAGCTGCGAACATATGTGTATCTGTGAAGGCAGAAGCCATGCGATTCAGTGAAGGCACCAGATCAAGTGAGTGTAGGTACACACTCACTCCTGTCTCAGCAGGGGTTGGGCGTGTCCAGACCCGGAGTCAATTACAAAAAAAAAATTGGAGACAAATCCAGTGGTTAAAGCAGGCGGCCTCATCCAGCTCCCTCCTTCTGCAGTCCGACAACATGCTCCTCTGAAACTAACAGCAGCCCCGGCCTGCCTGCCTTCTCCGCAGAGACCCCAGTCAAATAAGTTGAAGGAGGAAATATAGCAGTGGAAACAAAAAGGGTCTTTATTGAGTGCTGGCTTCGCTGTGTGGGATCGCCCCCGCCACTCTGATTACATCTGCAGGCAGGATGGAATACACTCGTCCGTGTATTGTGTTCCTTGTTAATCCGTATGTCTGTATGGCAACTCAAATCTCACTGTACCAATTGGTGCACGTGACAATAAATGTAACTTGGACTTGAATATAAAAGCGAAGGTGACTTCAGGCGAGGAAGGAACTAGATCAGTGGTTCCCAACGTGGGGCATACGCCCCACAAGGGGGCAATTTGATTTTTAAGGGGGGCAATTGAGCACAACTGAGGAGGTCTGGGTCCAAATTTCCGATTTTTATTTTTTTGGATTTTCCATCAGGTAAACATATGTAGTTTATGTTTCAGATGTTATTTTGAGTAAATAATTTTTTTGGGGTAAAAAAGGTCTTTATTGTGTAGTTATTACATAATCACCGCGCCATCGCTCTTCATGCACGTCGCACGAAGCGCGCAAGGTCATGGGAGAACCTTTTTATTGAACCATGTTCTTTTGAAGCTTGTTTAAACCAAGGTATTGAAATGATAAGAATTATATATCACCACATGGGGGGGCAGGGGGCATCAGGATTTTAGAGGTGATTAGGTGGGGCATGGCCAAAAAAAGGTTGGGAACCACTGAACTAGATGATGCGTGGAGGTGGCTGATCCCAGAAGGTCCCGCGATCCATTCCATTGACCGTGGTGCAGCCAGCGCTGCGAGTATGCCCACTGCTGTGAAGGGAAAATGCCCCGCTACAAAAATGTGGACGTGTGTATTACACCGATATAAACTTCCAAACTGCACTCCCCGGGACTTCTACACAGGCCCAGGGATTCTTTTGATTGTGGGCATGGAGAGGTTCATATGACACTCACTGGCCACTCGAGTAACAGCTCTGCCGAACTGCGAAACGACCACCACACACTTTACCTCGCTTTGCTTTAGACAATAGACAATAGGTGCAAGAGTAGGCCATTCGGCCCTTCGAGCCAGCACCGTCATTCACTGTGAACATGGCTGATCACCCACAATCAGTACCCCATTCCTGCCTTCTCCCCTGACTCTGTTATCTTTAAGAGCCCTATCTAGCTCTCCCTTGAAAGTGTCCAGAGAACCGGCCTCCACCGCCCTTTGCTGTTACCTTCTATAGGTCAGGTCTGGGGTAGCATGTAATCCCGTGCTACCTGCTCCATGGTCGGATAGTCGGCGACTAAACCGTCTCCCCCACCTGGTTTGCCAGGTGACGAGGGGGCTGTGGACCCCCCAGCAAGACCAAAAACAAGACCAACGGCCATCCACGCTTCAGTAGAAGTTGCGATCACTGTCGTACACAGCTTTGTAAGGAATGAAGATAAACAACAAATGTAATTCTTCCCTCTCCTTGCTTCTCAAAAGAGTTGTTAATAATAATAATAATAAAAATAATAATACCTTCCCCCAGCTAACAAACTGAAGAAGGGTCTCGACCTGAAACATCACCCATTCCATCTCTCCAGAGATGCTGCCTGTCCCGCTGAGTTTCTCCAGCATTTTTGTCTACCTTCGATTTTCCCAGCATCTGCAGTTCTTTCTTAAACAACTGAATCTGGAGGTGTGCGTTTTCACACTTCTATACCTTTTGCCCGATAGGAGAGGGAGTGGCTGGGGTGCAAATTTGTTGAGATATTAATACGAGATAGGTGGCTTGGTACAAGTCTAGGGGCTTGGTGGAATGGGGGGGGCACTGGGGGGGGGGGGGGGGGGGGGGCTTTCCGGTATACTATGCTACAAGTAGCTACATGAACCATTATCATCTGTGCGCAGGAATGAATGGGTGGAACAGTTCCATATCATGCGTTGCATGGAATGAAGTACATAAAATTATGATAGGGTAGACAGTCAGATCAAAACAATGGCCAGGAAAGGGCAGCAACATCAACACCAAGACAAAAGAGATAGTAATCGACTTCAGGAAGCGAGTCGGGAAACATGTTCCCGATGTTGGGGGAGTCCAGAACCAGGGGCCACAGTTGAAGAATAAGGAGCAAGCCATTTAGAACGGAGACTAGGAAACACTTTTTCTCACAGAGAGTGGTGAGTCTGTGAAATTTACTGCCTCAGAGGGCAGTGGAGGTGGGTTCTCTGGATGCTTTCAAGAGAGCTAGATAGGGCTCTTAAAAATAGCGGAGTCAGGGGATATGGGGAGAAGGCAGGAACGGGGTGCTGATTGGGGATGATCAGCCATGATCATATTGAATGGCGGTGCTGGCTCGAAGGTACTCCTGCACCTATTGTCTATTGTCTATTGAGGTGGTACACAAACCTCAGTTTGCATTGGTGGTGCTGAAGTACAGATGGTTGAGAACTTCACATTCCTAGGAGTCAACATCACCAACAACTTCTCCTGGAGCTCCCATACTGAAGCAACGACCAAGAAAGCACACCCATGCCTCTACTTCCGTAGAAGACGCAGGTAGTTAGGCAAGTTCCCAACAACTCTCACCAACTTCTAGAGATGCGCCAGAGAAAGCAATAATATCGCGATTGGATCGCAGCTCAGTTTGGGGAACGGCTCCAGCCAAGTTTCGCCAGAAATTGCAGAGAATTGTGGACGCAGACCATCACACACAAACCAACCTCCCTTCCACTGACTCCATCTACATTGCACACTGCCTCGGCAGTGGAGGCCAGCAGCATAATCAAGGTCTAATGATGAGCGTTTCAGACCAGGTTTCCAGCTTAACGTGAGTTTGTCTGCTGTTTTTCTAATATCTGTTTATGCCTTCTGGCAGATAGCGACAAAGGCACTCAGGTAGACAAACCGTCAGAGCCTTCCCACAACGACGGCCCACTTGCAGGGAAATCAAATGAGTTGCAGGAGAGAAAGTCCAAGTGAACTTCAGTAAACTTTTTAAAGAGCTATAAACATTTTCAGCAATCTTTCAAAAAAATATCTGATGACCCTGCCATGTCTTATTGGATCATAATTCTTTTATTCCCACTTCTATTTACGCTGTCCATGTCAGTATTTGAAGAGTAGTGCGTTCGGCCGAACGCATTATGGGAACTTCACTCGCCCCCCTGCAGGAACTATACAACAGGAGGTGCAACTCCAGAGCAAATAAAATCATGGGAGACCCCTTCCACCCCTGCAACGGACTGTTCCAGCTGCTACGGTCAGGCAAACGCCTCTGTTGCCATGCGGTGAGAACGGAGAGGTTGAGAAGGAGTTTCTTCCCAGAGGCAATTCAGACTGTAAACGCCTATCTCACCAGGGACTAACTCTACAGAACGTTTTTCCTTCCATTATTTATTATGTAAAAGAATATGTGTGTTATGATTGTGTTTATAATTTGTTTGGTTGTTTTGTTGTTTGTCTTTTGCACAAAAGTCCGCGAGCATTGCCACTTTCATTTCACTGCACATCTCGTATGTGTATGTGACAAATAAACTTGACTTGACTTGACTTGACTTGAGTTGTCTTCTAACTGTTCATCTTCCCACACAGTTGCTTCTGCTACAGTGGACAAGGTTCAATCCTGGTGCTGGCTGCTCTCTCTATGGAGTTTGTGCTCCTCGTCACAGACTTCCATTGGGTGATTGATTGACTAATTGATTGATAATTTATTGTCCCAGTGAATCTCTTTGTTTTGCACACTGTATACAAGGCACACCATATACAAGGATTTGAGTATAGGAGCAGGGAGGTTCTACTGCAGTTGTACAAGGTCTTGGTGAGACCACACCTGGAGTATTGCGTACAGTTTTGGTCTCCAAATCTGAGGAAGAACATTGTTGCCATAGAGGGAGTACAGAGAAGGTTCGCCAGACTGATTCCTGGGATGTCAGGACTTTTATATGAAGAAAGACTGGATAGACTCGGCTTATACTCGCTAGAATTTAGAAGATTGAGGGGGGATCTTATAGAAACTTACAAAATTCTTAAGGGGCTGGACAGGCTAGATGCAGGAAGATTGTTCCCGATGTTGGGGAAGTCCAGGACAAGGGGGTCACAGTTTAAGGATAAGGGGGAAATCTTTTAGAACCGAGATGAGAAAAACATTTTTCACACAGAGAGTGGTGAATCTATGGAATTCTCTGCCACAGAAGGTAGTTGAGGCCAGTTCATTGCCTATATTTAAGAGGGAGTTAGATGTGGCCCTTGTGGCTAAAGGGATCAGGGGGTATGGAGAGAAGGCAGGAACAGGATATTGAGTTGGATGATCAGCCATGATCATATTGAATGGCGGTGCAGGCTCGAAGGGCCGAATGGCCTACTCCTGCTCCTAATTTCTATGTTTCTATGTTTCTATGTTTCCTCCCTAACCCCAGAAAGGTTGAAGTAAATTCTCGGCCGCAGTCCACATTGCCCTCTGCTGTTGCCACCAACTGGTGTGATATATCTCTCACACTGTCTGGTTCTCTTTGGTGACTGCCGCCTTCTTCAACACCACCTATTTTTTCAAGGAGGAAACCATGCAATCCAACCCTTTACAATAAACAGCTCTTCCCCTGCAAAGTGCTCCATCTAGTGGCCCAGTCTGCAACTGACAAAATATCAATGAGAGCAGTCGTGCAGAGTGGTCCAACTTGCCCACATTGTAGGCTCCATCTACACTAATCCCACCTACCTGCGTTTGGCCCATATGTATGGTATGTTAGCTTTCATAGCAAAAGGATTTGTTCCCGATGTTGGGGAAGTCCAGGACAAGGGGTCACAGCTTAAGGATAAGGGGGAAATCCTTTAAGACCAAGATGAGAAAAACTTTTTTCACACAGAGAGTGGTGAATCTCTGGAACTCTCTGCCGCAGAAGGTAGTCGAGGCCAGTTCATTGGCTATATTTAAGAGGGAGTTAGATGTGGCCCTTGTGGCTAAGGGGACCAGGGGGTATGGAGAGAAGGCAGGTACGGGATACTGAGTTGGATGATCAGCCTTGATCGTATTGAATGACGGTGCAGGCTCAAAGGGCTGAATGGCCTTCTCCTGCACCTAATTTCTATGTTTTCTATGTTTCTATATCCCTCTAAACTGCCCTGTCAATGTTTCTTAAATGTTGCAATAGTACCTGCCTCAACTACCACCTCGTCACTGAGTCAATAGACAATAGACAATAGGTGCAGGAGTATGGAGTTGTGCGGAGCTGGTCCCGACATCGCGCGGGGCTCCGAAAAACTGACCATGTTCAAAAATTCCGTCCGGCAATGGCCTGCCGGCCCGCAGTTGCCTCGACGCCGTCGCCTCAACGGGCATACGCAGCGTCTCGACGCCGTACGTCACGCGCGAACTTCCCCGGGACTTCGCTCGAACTTCACGTCACTCACTCGACCTCCGCGTGGCCCCAGCTTCCGGTTTGGTCGCGCTTGCCGCATGCAGGTCGCATGCTCGTGGGACAGGCCCTTATCTGTTCATAGTTGTGGCATAAAGATTTATGGTCTGTCTTACCCCCAGGTCCAGGTATTTTCTGATCATAAGACGGACAGAAAATGCTGGAGCAACTGAACGGGACAGGCAACATCTCTGGAGAGAAGGGATGGGTGACGTTTCGGATCGAGAATCGCCCCGAAATGTCACCCATTCCTTCTCTCCAGAGATGCTGCCTGACCCGTTGAGTTGCTCCAGCATTTTGAGGCTATATTGTACGGTAAAATGTGTTGCATTTGTTCAGTGGTGTAAGGTCCTTCAGAGTTTGTTATTTACTAGCCAGTGCGAGATGAAACATCATCTTGTACGCCAGTTTAGAGCGGTGTAATGCTTCAACTGCAAAAAAGACAGGCCATATAAATTTACTGTGCAGGGCTGGAGCCAAAATAATGACTGCCAAACTTTGTTCACAATGCAAGGGCAACACTAAGCTTTTTGTGACGGTCTGCGTAAGAGTTACTCTTGCATTGCGAACATATTTTGTGACTTTATTTGTCATATTCCTGAGGGCGAAGTTGGATTCACGGGAGGTTGGTCTTGGAGGGGAGGATGCTCCTCAAATCTGCGGAGCATCCTGGACAATACAGCTCACCCCCTCCATGACACACTGGTCAACGTGAGGAGCACCTTCAGCAACAGATGCAGCGCAGAATGCCACAGGAGATCCTTCTTCCCTGTGACTATCAAGCTGTACATTAATAATAATAATAATAATAATAATAATATTTATTTGTATAGCACGTTTAAAAACAACTCACGTTGACCAAAGTGCCTTACTACAGTGCAGGTACTAATTTGATACATTCAGCGGTAGGCCGGCCTAACAATACATACATACACTGTTTACAGCGTCCCCTCAGAGGGGCTCAAAAATGCTTCGGAGTAGAAATAGGGTCTGAGTCGTGACCTCAAGGTGTCGATGGTAGGGGCAGTTCTGATTATTAGCTGGATACTGTCGTTTAAACCCCTGAGTTTAAACCTAGACCGCGGGACAGTCAATAGCCCCAAGTCGGCCAACCCGAGGGACATGGAGGGAGAATGGTTGGTTAGCAGATTACAACTCCTGCCCCTTCTGTCATGGGGTAGACTGAGACTGACTCCCCCCACCCCCCCCCCTCCCCCTCCCCAATCTTTGCACATCCCTACTCCGTTCCACTCGTCACTTTAATTTCAATTTTACGTATCTTGTCCCTACTGTTGACAATTTCCCTCCTCGTCACTTTAAAGTTCTTCGTACGTATTGTATCATACCGTATCTTGTGGGTTATGACATGAAATTAGGTGCAGATAGGCCAATTTCCCTTCCTGGGCCCTGTAACCGCCATAAAATATGATCATCTGATCATCCAACTCAGTATCCGGTACCTGCCATTCTCTCCATACCCCCTGATCCCCTTAGCCACAAGGGCCACATCTAACTCCCTCTTATACACTGATATGACCCTCAGTGGCAGAGAGTTCCAGAGATTCACCACTCTCTGTGTGAAAAAAGTTCTTCTCATCTCGGTTTTAAAGGATTTCCCCCTTATCCTTAAGCTGTGACCCCTTGTCCTGGACTTCCCTAACATGGGGAACAATCTTCCTGCATCTAGCCTGTCCAACCCCTTAAGAATTTTGTAAGTTTCTATAAGTATACACTGATATGAATCAGAACAATGACATTCTTACTTGCTGCAGCTTTAAAGACATATTGAATGCAACAAAAACACTAACCGAACAATAAATGATTAGCTATTCAAGCTAAACCAGAAGATATTAGCGCAAAAAAACAGAGTATGTATAGGAGCCATAGTGGTTCAAAACCTGGAGTAGTTGAGGTAGGCTGTAGATACAGTGAACGTTGATGGGAAGAAGTTCTTGAACCAGTTCTCAGGCTCATAAGAATATGTGATAGGAGCAGAATTAGGCCATTCAGCCCATCAAATCTACTCTACCATTCAGCCATGGCTGATCTATCTCTCCCTCCTCACCCCATTTTCCTGCCTTCTCCCCATAACCTCTGACACCCGTACTAATCAAGAACCTATCTATCTCCGCCTTAAATATATCCACTGGCTTGCCCTCTACAGTCTTCTGCTACATCCACAGATTCACCCTCTGGCTGAAGAATTTTCTCCTCATCCCCTTCCCAAAAGAACATGCTTTAATTCTGAGGCTGTGACCTCTAGTTCTGGAGTTCTAGACTCTCCCATTAATGTACACCAGTTGAAGTTGGTAGAGTATCTGGCAACATGGTGAATCCCCTTAAGCACTTGAGGAAGGACAGGTATATAACCATATAACAATTACAGCACGGAAACAGGCCATCTCGGCCCTTCTAGTCCGTGTCGAAACAGGTATTGTGAAAACTGATCAGTATTTTGCAGACTGAATTTGCCTTTAGCAATATTATTGTGAAATGCTACAAACTTTAAATGTAAAGTGAAAGAATGGTATAGATATCAACACTGTTACATCTACTGTGTAGGAAGGAACTGCAGATGCTAGTTTATTCCAAAGGTAGACACAAAGTGCGGGACTAACTCAGCGGGCCAGGCAGCATCTCTGGAGGAAAGGGGTGGGTGATGTTTCAGGTCGGTTCGTTCTTCTGACCAGAGTCTGAAGAACGGTCCCGACCCGAAAAGTCACCCATCCTTTTTCTCCAGAGATGCTGCCTGACCCGCAGAGTTACTCCAACACGTTGTGTCTATCTTGTCACACCTACTTGTTACTTCAGCGGCCAATCGAGCGTTTAATTGTCACGTGTATAACGACAATGGAATGATGAAATTCTTATTTGTGCAACTTAACATGGCACAAAAATAAGATGTAATAATCAAAAACACAGTATATGAATAACAACTCACAACTTGAAGGATCATGCTTAATTAGCGGCTCAGTGGCGCAGCAGTAGAGTTGCTGCCTTACAGCGCCGGAGACCCGGTTTTGATCCTGACTACGGGTGCTGTCTGTACGGAGTTTGTACGTTCCCCCCGTGACCTGCGCGGGTTTCCTCCGAGATCTTCGGTTTCCTCCCACACTCCAAAGACGTACAGGTTTGTAGGTTCATTGGCTCAGTGTGGGTGTAATTTGTCCCTAGTGTGAGGGGATTGCTGTTCGGCACTGACCCAGCGCTGTATCTCTAAACGGAACTAAAATGTAAAGGCAAACTCTGGTGAGACGCTGACAGCTTGTCGTGAGAAGCAGATTGTGTTATCCAGGGAAGGACAAGTCATAAAGCCACAGGAGTTGACTCCACACTACCAAGAAAAGATTGGCTCAAAGAAATAAAAGTGGATTTTAAGAATATTGTTTCGGCATTTCACAATCACCTCCAGACCACCTTCCAGAACAGTATGCAGATAATATTGGAATTAAGGTCCACGTATGACTTAAGTTGAAAACCAGGCTAGTGTAGTGCAAGCCTATACTGGTGCCACATGATATAGAAACATAGAAATATTCGGCCCTTCGAGGCAGCAATTCAATATGATCATGGCAGATCATCCAAAATCAGTACCCCGTTCCGCTTTTTGCCCATATCCCTTGATTCCATGAGCACTAAGAGCTATATCCATCTATCTCTTGAAACCATTCAGTGAATTGGCCTCCACTGCCTTCTGTGGCAGAGAATTCCACAGATTCACAAGTAGAGGAGGATTTGTACCAATGAGACTGACATGGTTTGTTGGCCCACACCTCATAACTTGGTTCATTGCAACATTTTTGTTGTGGTGCTCAAAGCCAACAAGATGGTTTGTCTTTCCGGGGACTAAGTCAAACTTGAACAGAACTGTAGATGTTGAACAGCATTTGTTGGCAATGTCACATTATTTGTATGCTGAATGAAAAAAGCCGGGATCCTTACAAAGATGGAGTTGTATAAACGCAGCAAAACTAAGCTAACACCAGCAACATCAATAAAGGCCTTTATTATCAGGGACAGTTTCTTCCCAGCAGTATTGTGGTGACTGAATCATCCTACCACAACTAGAGAGCAGTCCTGAACTACTATCTACCTCATTAGTGACCCTCAGATTATCCTTGATTGGACTTTGCTGGCTTTACCTTGCACTAAACGTTATTCCCTTATCGTGTGTCTGTACACTGTAAATGGCTCGATTATAATCAAGTATTGTCTTTCTGCTGGTACACAAAATTGCTGGAGAAACTCAGCGGGTGCAGCAGCATCTATGGAGCGAAGTTCTGCTGACTGGTTAGTATGCAACGAAAGCTTTTCACTGTACACGTGACAGTAAACTAAACTGAAACTGAACTGAAACTGAACCGAACTATCAGTTTAGTTTAGTTTAGTTTAATTTAATTTAGTTTAGTTTAGCTTGGGGATACAGCGCAGAAACAGGCCCTTTGCCCCACTGAGTCTGCACCGACCAGCGATCCCCGCACACTAACACTGTAATTTTTACATTGAAATCGAGCCAAATAACATACAAACCTGCATGTCTTTGGACCAAAGTTCTTGGAGAAAACTCACGCAGGTCACGTGGTGAATGTAGAGACAGCACCCGTAGCCAGGATCGAACCTGGGTCCCTTGTGCTATAGGCGCTATACGAAGAATCTTGAATGAATCAAGCACACTTTCCAAAGTTTCCCATGTTTCGTGCATACTATTCTGCCTATTGCCACACTATGGACTTAGAAACCGTAGGGACATGTGCATTACAGGGAGTTACGTGGGTGTGAGTTATGTGGAACTGTGTCAAGTGATTCCAGTTCCCTGGATCGGCTGAGATTTATTGGCTCACCAGTTAGGCCAGGTAGAGGGAGATTAAACGGGGCAAAGCGACGCTTCTTCACACCTCCCCCATGCTCAGTTCTACGAGCAACAACAAGGTTATGTAAAAATCACCCTCATGACCTGAATTTTAACCCTATGGACATACGAGGAGAGAAACAACTCCCGAACGGAGTACAAGTGATGAAGGAAACACACTTAAAAAAATAAGCAAAACTCCAGGGAGGCCACGGTGGCGCAGCGGTAGAGTTGCTGCCTCACAGCGCTTGTAGCGCCAGAGACCCGGGTTCGATCCTGACTGCGGGTGCCGTCTGTACGGAGTTTGTACGTTCTCCCCGTGACCGCGTGGGTTTTCTCTGTGATCTTCGGTTTCCTCCCACACTCCAAAGACGTACAGGTTTGTAGGTTCTTCTTCTTCATTCGTGTCCATCTTCCATGCTTCAAATGTTGACATCCCTGTCATCGTCTGTCCTGAAAAGAATGCAAACCTCCGGCGACAATCAGTGGGAGCCATCACTTGTCGCAATAGATGATGGCGGTGGCAGAATTAGCTCGGGATACTTCCAGTTTCCAGCCCTGCCACGTGGATGCTTCTGCTATGTGGCAGGTTTGTAGGTTAATTGGCTTGGCATAAATGTAAACTGTCCCTAGCGTGTGTAGGATAGTGTTAATGTGCGGGGATCGCTAGTCGGTGTGGACTCGGTGGGCCGAAGGGTCTGTTTCCGCACTGTATCTCTAAACTAAACTAAACTAAACCAAAGTTATTTAGCAGTTGCAAAGCAAGAGATTTGTTTTTGGCCAAGAGGAGTAGAATCTATCAGAAACAGTAAATCCTCATTACATTGTGAATGTTGAGAAGCCAGACAAATAGTTTATTATGGCATGGTGGACCGCATAGCATGCAGAGCGTGCTTGAACAGGGAATTAATAAGACTTCAGCTCACGCACTTGTTATCCAAGTAAGGCACAGAGCAAGAGTATGTCTAGATCATTAAAACTACTGTACTGTCTGCTTCACTTCTATGGCCCAGAAAATTGTAATGTGATGAAGCAGCCTGCCAACATCAACATGGAGGTCATTCTTACAGCAAGCACAGAGCTCGACTTAATACACTAAACCTCCTCTCACTATGCAAGGCTGCAATCCATGAGGCGGCCCAAGTGTGCAAAGGGTTCAGGGTTTTCTGCTTTAAAACTTGCATCAATTCGCACCTAATTTATTTCCACTGGTTTGCGGAGAATTGAGAAGGGAAGTCAAGCAATCTCCTTGAAGTTTCGGGGGTTTTTTTTTGCAGAGGGCGTTTGCCAAGTTCCAGAGTTCAGGCAGCCCACCAGCTTGAGATGTGCAGGAAGGAACTGCAGATGCCGGTTTACACCCGGAGATAAACACAAAAGTGCTGGAGTAACTCAGCGGGACAGGCAGCATCTCTGCCTGATGGTGTCAGGGGTTATGGGGAGAAGGCAGGGGAATAGGGTTAAGGGGGGGAGAGATAGATCAGCCATGATTGAATAGCGGAGTAGACTTGATGGGCCGAATGGCCAAAATCTGCTCCTCTCACTTGTGACCTTATTGAAGGAATGGGTGTTTTATTCAATCTGAAGAAGGGTCTCAACCTGAAACGTCGCCCATTCCTTCTCTCCAGAAATGCTGCCTGTCCCACTGAGTTACTCCAGCATTTTGATTTTATCACCAGGTTGAAATGTTGGAGGAGAGGGGTAGAACTGAGACTTAAGGGAGGACAAGGGGTGGCTCGGTTTCAGTGAAGGCAGAAGACCATCAGTATTGAGGTTAAGAAGAATTTTCAGGAAAAGCATTAAAAGAAATGCAGCACAGTTTGAATGATCTCAGATGAGGAAAAACGTTTTCACCCCAGAGAGTTGTGAATCCGTGGAATTCTCTGCCACAGAAGGCAGTGGAGGCCAAATCACTGGATGGTTTCAAGAGAGAGTTAGATATAGCTCTTAGGGTTAATGGAATCAAGGGATATGGGGAGAGAGCAGGAACATTTTTGGATGATCAGTTTAGAGATACAAAGCGGAAAAAGGCCCTTCGGCCCACCAGGTCCGCGCCGACCTGCGATCCCCGCACATTAACACTATCCTACACCCACTAGGGACAATTGTTTTTACACTTACCAAGCCAATTAACCTCCAAACTTGTAGGTCTTTGGAGTGTGGGAGGAAACCGAAAATCGCAGAGAAAACCCACGCAGGTCAGGGGGAGAACGTACAAACTCCGTACAGACAGCACCCGTAGTCGGGGAGGATATGGTTAGGGAGACAGGCACAAGATGTTGGAGTAACTCAACGGAGCAGGCACCATCTCTGGAGCGAAGGAATGGGTGGCGTTTCGGGTCAAGACCCTTCTTCGGGCCGTCTGAAGATGGGACAGAACCTGAAACACCACCTGTTCCTTTTTCTCCAGAGATGCTAGAGGTAGTTCTCCCGAGTTTTCCCCTGATTCGAACTCGGAAAATATCCGTAGCGGGTCCGTAGGAGTACGTGGATGTCTCGTAGCGGCTAGTACGCGTAAAAAGTAACCATTTTTTTTCATCACGAGTATTTTCTTTTACTCGTGGACATTGTTTTTCAGGGATGAAAAAACGTCACGAGTTTACCGGATGTCCCGCGTACCTGCCGTTAGCATTACGCGCCGCTACGTGACATCCACGAACTCCTACCGACCCGCGACGGACATTCTCCGAGTTCGGATCAGGGGAAAACTCGGGAGAATTCTTGAATTACCTCGTACAGTGGGAGAGGGGCTTAATATCATTTGGTAATATCAGTTATGTAGAGGGTCAAATATTTCCTCTGAGATCAGTATTACAAATAATTCTATTTTTTTCCCCTCGCTGCTGTTATATTTCTTCCTGTTGGGGATCAGTTTAACACAAGGAATGGAGTGAAGTTCAGCTGTTCCATCCTCAATTCACGATTATTCCACTGACAAACTTATACAATTAAGTTGCATATTCTTTGGTGTTCTTACCTACAATTTATGAATCTATTTTCTCCATGATAACAAAGGCCGTGTCACGATGCCAAAATATTCTCAATGCATTTTACTTAGCCCTTTCTTATGTTGTATGAAATTTTGTTCAAGAATGTTTTCCAGGAAAGCATCCCATTCCTCAGTCCCGGAAGGGCTGTATTGACGGGCAAGATTGTTGCCCGTGGTAACCCAAATATTTTCACTTCCCCATTGGCCGAGACCTTCAAGGATGGTTGGAAAGATACATCAACCTTGCAATCACGTTGAGATGGATCCAAGAGTTACATCAGAGAGAAATAATATTCCACAGAACAAATGCTGTGAAGATTTGGGTCCCATCTACACCAGTCCCACCTGCCTGGGTTTGGCCAATATCCCGCCAAATCTGCTCTATCCATGCTTCCATTGAATGTTGATGTTAACCACATGATTTTGGGCATATCTGCAATCTAACCGTATACCAGGGCGGCACGGGACGCAACGGTAGAGTTGCTGTCTAATGCCCCTGTCCCACTTAGGAAACCTGAACGGAAACCTCTGGAGACTTTGCGCCCCACCCAAGGTTTCCGTGCGGTTCCCAGAGGTTTTTGTCAGTCTCCCTACCTGCTTCCACTACCTGCAACCTCCGGCAACCACCTGCAACCTCCGGGAACCGCACGGAAACCTTGGGTGGGGCGCAAAGTCTCCAGAGGTTTCCGTTCAAGTTTCCTAAATGGGACAGGGGCATAATAACAGTGCCAGAGACCCAGGTTCGATCCTGCTGTAAATGATCGCTAATGTTAGGACAGAGCTAGCGTGAACGGGTGATCGCTGGTCGGCACAGACTCGGTGGGCCGAAGGGCCTGTTTTCGTGCTGCACCTCCAAAATCAAAAAGAAAAAATCTGAAGGCAAAAACTAAACTAAAGAAAGACACAAAATGCTGGAGTAACACAGCGTGACAGGCAGCATCTCTGGAGAGAAGGAATGGGTGACCGTTTCGGGTCGAGACCCTTCTTCAAACTAAACCAAACCTGAAACCAGTCTGAAGAAGGGCTTCGTCCCGAAACGTTGCCTATTTCCTTCGCTCCATAGATGCTGCTGCACCCGCTGAGTTTCTCCAGCATTTTGGTCCACCTTAAACCAAACCTGATTTCCAGCCAGTGGCAGTTTCTGCCCAGCATGACTGATTGGTGGCGACCATTATCCGAGCCATCCTGCCTGTCTGCAGCTCAGCCTCGCGTGAAATTCCAGAGCAGATAAACTCATGACCAGCTTCAATGGGACACAATGCAAATTGCAATCAATGGAATTTCTACTCCTTTGTTGAACGGCCCTTGATGGGATCTGACAGCCCGCACAATGAAATGTAGTCCCAGGCCGCTAGCAGTTTCCCTTTGATGTGTGGGACCTTTCAGCCACACGTTATTGAAATGTATCCATTCTGTGCACGTGTCCACCCCTTTTCATTGGACATTAACTGCCTCTCAGCTATATTCACTGACAAGCCAGTCAACCTTGTTATGGGCAGAAGGAATTTATACGTATCAGGAGAGAGGGATAAAAGGGAAGCGAATGACGGAAGACCCACACAAAGAGGAAAAAAGAGGAGAGATGATTCTTTTCATTCTGTGGCTCCTATTGTTTGGGACTGAGTGAGGGTTGTGTGCGGGCTGCTGGAATGCTTCCATTGACCATTGCTTGACCATTGCGTCTGGGATTGTGCTGGCCCAGCAGCAGCACGGTGGCGCAGCCTTGCAGCGCCAGAGACCCGGGTTCGATCCCGATTAAGGGCGCTTGTCCGTACGGTGTTTGTACGATCTCCCCGCGACCTGCGTGGGTTTTCTCCGAGATCTTCCGTTTCCTCCCACACTCCAAAGACGTACAGGTTTGTAGGTTAATTGACTTTGGTAAAATATGTAAAAATTGTCCCAGGTGTAGGATAGTGTTAGTGTGCGGGGATCGCTGGTCGGTGCGGACTCGATGGGCCAAAGGGCCTGTTTCCTTGCTAAACTGAACTAAGACTGAGAAGCAATATTAGAATTAGGACCAACAACACAGTTTCACTGAAGTATAGTATCAGAGGGCTGAAACAAGGCTTGGGATGTTTGCTGGCAGTGAGGATGGGTTATAGGAGTGGGGTTGAGGATGGAGGCTGATAAATAACGAACGGCATGAAATTGGAAGAGGGTTTGGATTGAGGATAGACACAAAATGCTGGAGTAACTCAGCGGGACAGGCAGCATCTCTGGAGAGAAGGAATGGGTGACGTTTCGGGTCGGGACCCATCTTCAGACTGAGAGTCAGGTAAGAGGGAGACACAGAGGCATGGAAGGGTAAGGTGTGAAAACACAGGTCAAAGGGGACGATGTTCAAAGGAATGTAGAATGGTACAATGTTAGCTGAGGGGAAAGTGACCACCAGGCTGAAGAAGGGTGTCGACCCGAAATGTCACCCATTCCTTCTCTCCAGAGATGCTGCCTGTCCCGCAGAGTTACTCCAACTGTTGGTGTCTATCTTTGGTCACAAGGAAAATGTGCAAACTCCACACAGAAAGCAGCCGAGGTCAGGATCGAAGCCAGGTCTCTGGCGATGTGAGGCAGCAGCTCTACCAGCTTGGCGCCTGCTTATTGTATAACAATATTATTGACCATTGCATCCTTTTATATATTTGGAAACTGCAATAGATCTAGTTGCCCTGAGCTCCATTTCATCACAGAACCACTGTTGAAACTTTTTTTTTAAAAACATGATTTGTACTCATTTAATCAGACTTCAAATGATTGCTGTAGTTCACCTTATTAACCTTCAGAGTTCTTTCATCTGCAAGTTCCACATAGAGTCATGACGTCATAGAATGACTCTAGTTTAGAGAGACAGGGTGGAAACAGGCCCTTCGGCCCAACTTGCCCACACCGGCCAACATGTCTCATCTATACTAGTCCCACCTGCCTGCGTTTGGCCCATATTCCTCCAAACTTGTCCTATCCATGTACATGTCTGAGTGTTTCTTAAACGTTTGCGATAGTCCCTTCCTCAACTGCCTCCTCTGGCAGTTCGTTCCATACACCCACCACCCTTTGAGTGAAAAAGTCGCCCCTCAGGTTCCTATTAAATCTTTCCCCTTCACTTTAAACCTATGTTGTCTTGTCCTCGATTCCACCACTCTGTGTACGAGACTCTGTGCGTCTTCCCGATCTATTCCTCTCATGATTTTGTACAGCTCCGTATGATCACCCCTCATCCTCCTGCGCTCCAAGGAATAGATGTCCTAGCCTGCTCAACCCCCCCTGATAGATCAAGGCCTTCAATTAATGGCAACATCCTCGTTAATCTTCTCTGCACCCTTTCCAGCTTGACAGCATCTTTCCTACAACACGGTGCCCAGAACTGAACACAATACTCTAAATGCGGCCTCACCAACGTCTTATATAACTGCAAGTTATACCTTCCAATTCCTCTGACCCAATGAATGATTAACATTGAAATATATATATATTTCATTCTTGGTCCCGTCTTTGATTCTGAGCAATAGCAGTCACACGGGAAAAGCGCAAAAATGTAAATCTCATGCAATGGCCAAATAGTGTTGCCAGGTTATCTGCTTGTGTAAGTGTATTATGGCTCCGTTCTCAGCTTGGAGCTGCATCAATGCTCCGAGATCTTTCAATGGGGAGATAAAAATCAGAGTTAATCATCGCGTAGCCAATATGCTGAGCCCTTTGGCTGGATTGGCATAATAAGTCAAGTACTTATGAGCAATTATGGAATTAGATTCCATGCACAGAGGAAAACTGTCAAAGCTCTGGTGAAATGGTTATGGTGCTTCATAGGATGTTCAATGCTTTATTTTATTCATTCATAGTCTGCGTGTAGCACCGGTAAGGCCAGAATATATACCCATCCAAAAGTGCCGGTGGCGCAGCGGTAGAGTTGCTGCCTCATAGCGCCAGAGACCCGGGTTCGATCCTGACTACGGGCGCTGTCTGTACGGAGTTTGTACGTTCTCCCTGTGACCTGCGTGTTTTTTTCTCTGATATCTCCGGTTTCCTCCCACACCCCAAAGACGTACAGGTTTGTAGGCTAATTGGCTTGGTAACATTGTAAATTATCCCTAGTGTGTGTGGGATAGTGTTAGTCTTTTTAAATTATTTCAAAATAGACTCTATTCAGGTAATAAATATATTCAATACATGAACTGTGCAAAAAATGAATCCGACATTTTCGGAGGCTATTCAAACATTCAATACTGTCTACATACATTGATCAAATTTCACAATTTATCTCCCCGCCTTTGCCACTCATGTGGCCCACTAGTGTGGAATCCCTTCCCTTATTTTGAGGGGCGTCTCCACCACACCCTGCTCCCCATATCCAGCAGCGGGAAGGGGCCTAAACTGTGGTCCTCCCCCACCGAGCCTTGGCGTTGGCTGCGTGCGGGGGTCGTCAGTTGGAGCGGACCTGGTGGGCTGAAGGTCCTGTTTCCACGCTGTATCTCAGTGGGACGACAGATGGCGCAATGGGCTAAGTGTTCGGCTGGCGACCGGAAGGTAGCCGGTTCGAATCCCGCTTGGAGTGTATACTGTCGTTGTGTCCTTGGGGCCAGACACTTCACCCACCTTTGCCTGTGTGTAAATGTAATGTAATTATGTGAAGCACTTTGGGGTCAATGCAAGTTGACTAAAAATGTGCTATATAAATAAGATTATTATTATTATTATCTCTAAACTAAACTAATCTGCCCTTGAGTAAGTGGTGGTGAGCTCCAATATAGTATAGTCTAGTTTAGAGATACAGCGCAGAAACAAACCTTTCGGCCCATTGAGCCCACACCGACCATCGATCACTAGTTCTATGTTATCCCACATTTGAATCCACTCCCTATACTCTCAGGGAAATTTACAGAGGCCAATGGGCCAATTGGTTAGTGTTATGCCCTTGCCCCACTTAGGAAACCTGAACGGAAACCTCTGGAGACTTTGCGCCCCACCCAAGGTTTCCGTGCAGTTCCCGGAGGCTGCAGGTGGTTGTCGGAGGTTGCAGGTAGTGGAAGCAGGTAGGGAGACTGACAAAAACCTCCGGGAACCGCACGGAAACCTTGGGTGGGGCGCAAAGTCTCAAGAGGTTTCCGTTCAGGTTTCCTAAGTGGGACAGGGGCATTAGTGTGCGGGGATCATTGTTTGGCGTCTCTGCGGAGAAGGAATGGGTGACGTTTCGGGTCGAGACCAAACTTCAGAAGAAGGGTCTCGACCTGAAAAGTCACCCATTCGTTCTCTCCAGAGATGCCGCCTGTCCCACTGAGTTACTCCAGCTTTTTGTGTCAGTCAGAGGTTTGTGATGCATTTGAATAAAACTGGTCCACACGGCATCAGAGCAATCAAGGAGTAGAGTCACTAATGATGAGTTCCAATGGTTAGGTAGAAAGCCTGACGTGCTTGAATTATGAAACAGTGAAGGGGAAATACATTACGCGTTTTAGCATTAAGAAGGAAATAAGCAACATAGAATACTCCTACTCTTTGCTTCCTGTTTGCCAGCCAGTTCTCTATCCACATCAATACTGAACCCCCAAGGGTGGTGAGGATGTTTGGGTTGAGCTGCCAGAGGAGGTGCAGTAGCTGTGGCAGGTACTATCACAACATTCAAAAGACATTTGGACAGGTACATGGATAGGAAAGGTTTAGGATATGGGCCAAGTTCAGACAAATGGGGCTAACTTAGACTTGGCATTGGTTGGCTTGGATAAGTTGGGTGAAAGGGCTTATTACAATGTTGTATGACTCTATGACTCTAGAGGTTAATGGCAAAGGGAGAAGGGCCTCGTCCTGAAGAGTCACCCATTCCCTCTCTCCAGAGATGCTGCCCGTCCCGCTGAGTTACTCCAGCATTTTGTGTCTATCAATGGGGATAAGATGGGTGTGTGTGTGTGTGTGAGAGAGAATACGTTGCAAGAAATGAGAGGGTGAATGGGACGAATAGATTGGTTCCCACAAGATGCCACTAACTCCATTCTGTGTCGTAGGAAGTGTAAAATAAGAATTATAAAATAAGAATAATATCTGAGGTACACAAAAATGCTGGAGAAACTCAGTGGGTGCAGCAGCATCTATGGAGCGAAGGAAATTGGCAACGTTTCGTCCCGAAACGTTGCCTATTTCCTTCGCTCCATAGATGCTGCTGCACCCGCTGAGTTGCTCCAGCATTTTTGTCTCCCGTCGATTTTCCAGCATCTGCAGTTCCTTCTTAAACTCTTCAGCATTAAGAAGGTTTGATATAGTGAGGCCTTCTATGGAAAGACTGCTCTGAGCTCAAAACCTGTGACATGGGATTATTGATTGAAGGGAAGGAACAATTTCTTCATGTTGAAAGGTTGCAGAAGATGGAAGGCTTTCCTGCGGAAAATCACTAAAGCAGAGACTATCGTATCATTTAAGAGCGGGGGGGAAAATGGATGAGTGGCTACAGACGAGGAAGACAAAGGGCTCGGACGGGAGAGGAAGGCAGCGCGATCACTCCTACACTGGCACTGATGCATCGGATCAAGTATTACTCCTTCATGATTTATACATCGGTTGGCAAACACATCTGTACATTTGGATGATGCACATTTATCAAGCCATGCACGGAAGCCAACAGCTTTCACAAAGAGTTCAACGCAGATTAAACACTCACCGCATCTCATTAAGGTTCACATCCAGCCCGTTTCAAAAGGTGAGTCATCAACACAAAGCCTTCATCAATCCATTCCGCTCTTCACCAGCAATGTATTGCAACTAAACCCTGCTAACTGATCCAAATTATTTTAACATTGGGATGGCAGGAGCTGAATAATGGGGAAAATATTTTGGTGCACAATATTGGAAGAGTCTCTCTAGTTTAGTTTAGTTTAGTTTAGTTTAGTTTAGTTTAGTTTAGTTTGGTTTAGTTTGGTTGAGTTGAGTTCAGAGATACAGTGTGGAAACAGGCCCTTCAGCCCACTGAGTCCGCACTGACCAACGATCACTCGTACACTAGTTCTATGTTAGACTAGTTTCGCTTCTTACGCACTGGGGGAAATTTACAGAAGCCAATTAACGTACAAACCTGCACGTCACTGAATCGTGGGAAGAAACTGGAGCAACAGGAGAAAATCCATAGGGAGAACGTACAAATTCCATACAATTATAGTCAGGATCGAATCCAGATCTTTGGCGCTGAAAGGCAGCAACTCCACCGATGCGCCATTGATGCACTTCCCACGCTCCAAAGACGTACAGGTTTGTAAGCTACTTGGTTTGGTGTAATTGTAAATTATCCCTCGTGTGTGTGTGTGTCAAGTCAAGTCAAGCTTATTTGTCACATACACATACGAGATGTGCAGTGAAATGAAAGTGGCAATGCTCGCGGACTTTTGTGCAAAAGACAAACAACAAAACAACCAAACAAATTATAAACACAATCATAACACACATATTCTTTTACATAATACATAATGGAAAAACGTTCAGTAGAGTTAGTCCCTGGTGAGATAGGCGTTTACAGTCCGAATTGCCTCTGGGAAGAAACTCTTGTGTAGGATAGTGTTAGTGTGCGGGGATCGCTGGCCAGTGCGGACTCGGTGGGCCGAAGGGCCTGTTTCTGCGCTGTATCTCTAAAGCGAACCACAAGACATAAATCCAATGGTCATTGTCATTGAACTGGTGGAGCAGCAGTCTTTGTGGAGCAGCTGACCAACAGGAAAGGTCGCAACTGAGGACGTTGTATCATAAGACATACAGGTTTTTAGGCTAATTGGCCAGGTATAAATGTAAATTGTCCCCAGGATAGTGTCAGAATGCGGGGATCGGTGGCCGGCGCGGACTCGGTGGGCCGAAGGTCCTGTTTCCGTGCTATATCTCTAAACGACAATAAACCAAACTAAACTAAACTTCTGCGTAGCAGTCTGATGGCCAATTCGGAATGCAGCTTTGCTGTTTTTAATAAAAACTTTAACCAAACTCAATTAATGGCTGCGTCTCTTTTTCAAGTTCATTCAGATTGCAGCGATTTGAAAATGTAACCTCCCGTGTTCCTTGCACTGAAACCTTCGGGGCTCTTTTTTATGAAAATGAACCACTCACCAAAGGGGGAGAAGTTTTGATAGAAAACATGTGTTCTGTTCCTCTGTTCAAGCTGCGTCCCCCTGTGTCATACGTTAAGCTTTTGTAATCATGAAGTGTTTGGCGGTGACTGCAAAGCTGCCTTTTGCAAATAAAAGTGGCACTGCGTGTAAATAAAAGTGGCGAGTGACAATTAGAATTAGTCGCCCTCACTTCACCTGTGTGTGCCCTGGATATTTAGCATCAGCGCCTGCCCAGTATTCATAAATTAATACATAGGGAGGCACGGAGGCGCAGCGGTAGAATTGCTGCCTTACAGCGCTGGAGACCCGAGTTCGATCCCGACCATGGGTGCTTGTCTGTACGGAGTTTGTACGTTCTCCCCGTGACCTGCGTGGGTTTTCTCCGATGGCTTCCATTTCCTCCCACATTCCAAAGACATGCAGGTTTGCAGGTTAATTGTTCAAGAAGGAACTGCAGATGCTGGAAGATCGAAGGTACACAAAATTGCTGGAGAAACTCAGCGGGTGCAGCAGCATCTATGGAGCGAAGGAAATAGGCGACGTTTTGGGCCGAAACCCTTCTTCAGACTGATGGGGGGTGGGGGGGAAGAAGGAAGGAAAAAGGGAGGAGGAGGAGCCCGAGGGCGGGGGGATGGGAGGAGACAGCTCGAGGGTTAAGGAAGGGGAGGAGACAGCAAGGGCTAGCAAAACTGGGAGAATTCAACGTTCATGCCATCAGGACGCAAGCTGCCCAGGCGGAATAAATGGAAATTGTCCCTAGTGTGTGTAGGACAGTGTTTCTGTGCGGAGATCGCTGGTCGGTGCGGACAGGGTTAGCTGAAGGGCCTGTTTACGCGTTGTAACTCTAAACTAAACCAAATTAAATCAGTAATCTGTCAGGCACTACCAAGTGTAAAAGCTTCCAATTGTTTTCATACAAGTATCCTTCACCAACGATAAAGGAAACTGGCCAATGTTAGCTGCGTGCTAGGTGAAAACGAGTTACAGACAATGAGATTCAACAAGACATGTTTAAACCTAGTACAATGACTTGGGCGAGGGAGGAAGTGAGAGGGGATGCCAGGGTTACTTGAAGTTAGAGGAATTAATATTCATACCGCTGGGTTGTAAGCTGCACAAGCCCTTGTCCATATAATCACCTCTCAACAAAACACAATGACTAGTGACCTAGTTTAAGAAGGAAAACAAGTCAAATGATTTGCATGCGGATTTAGTATGAGTGATATTACTCAGCTGGTCACAATAATGGTGCAACGTTAAATGTAACCAAGCTTTTTGACTTGAATACTCGAGCAAAGATTTGTGTATGAAAATGTCATGGTGTAAATAAATCTTGTAACTAAAGCTCAACACGTTTCATGAATTTATGACTTCTAAAAGCAGCTGCTCTGATGCTGTAATGAATAAAGGCATCACTTGGTATGTTTGTTGTGGACAGGCCTGGGTAGAGTGGATGCGGGGAGGATGTTTCCACTAGCGGGAGAGTCTAGGACCAGAGGCCACAGCCTCAGAATTAAAGGGCATTCCTCAGGAAGAAGAAGAGGGATAGACTTGATGGGCCGAATGACCGAATTCTGCTCCTATCACTTCTGACCTTAAAACCTATTTCTTTGTCCAACTCTTGGGCTTTTTTCCCGAACACAGTCTTCTGTGGCTTGGCGTCAAGTGAAGTGGCTTTGAACATTTTGTTTTTAACGTGTCAAAGGCATAATAAATGTGGAGGTGTGTGTTTATGTTATTCCTGTATTTAGTAAAATGCTCGCAAAGATCGCACCAGTGTGTGGAGACTCTTTGCGTGCTGGTCCCAGAAGCGAATCTGTTATCATCTATTACAATCGCTCCACCCTTTTACATCTGTGAATCAAGAGCAGCACTTCCTACACTAACTAGACTCTCTTTAATCTCCTCTCCTTTATCTGTACACTGTGGACAGCTGGTGATAGTTGATTCTTTGACGCAGCACGCCAACATAAGCTCTTCTCTGTACCTTAGTGCACCTAATGTCCTTCTGCAGTTGTACAGGGCCCTAGTGAGACCACACCTGGAGTATTGTGTGCAGTTTTGGTCCCCTAATTTGAGGAAGGACATTTGTGCTATTGAGGGAGTGCAGCGTAGGTTTACAAGGTTAATTCCCAGGATGGCGGGACTGTCATATGCTGAGAGAATGGAGCAGCTGGGCTTATACGCTCTGGAGTTTAGAAGGATGAGAGGAAATCTCATTGAAACATATAAGATTGTTAAGGGCTTGGACACGTTAGAGGCAGGAAACATGTTCCCAATGTTGGGGGAGTCCACAACCAGAAGCCACAGTTTAAGAATAAGGGGTAAGCCATTTAGAACAGAAACGAGGAAACACTTTTTCTCACAGAGAGTGGTTAGTCTGTGGCATTCTCTGCCTCAGATGGCGGTGGAGACAGGTTCTCTGGATGCTTTCAAGAGAGAGCTAGATAGGGCTCTTAAAAATAGCGGAGTCAGGGGACTATGGGGAGAAGTCAGGAACGGGGTACTGATTGGGGATGATCAGCTATGATCACATTGAATGGTGGTGCTGGCTTGAAGGGCCAAATGGCCTACTGCTGCACCTATTGTCTATTGTCAGTTGTCTAATGTTAAGTACGGGTGTCAGGGCTTATGGGGAGAATGCAGGAGAATGGGGTTAGGAGGGAGAGATAAATCAGCCATGATTGAATGGCGGAGTGGACTTGATGGGCTGAATGGCCTAAGTCCGCTCCTATCACTTATGACCTTATAATAAACTATACGAAGCTAAGCTAAATTTGTAATAGAAAATCATGTGAAAGAACAAAGTTCCATGCTGGTGGGAAGATGGCGCAACGACATGGATGTAGTTTTATTGCTGTTCCTGGCCCATCTTCCTCTGTGACCCACCTCTCCATGTTCTCTCTGTCATCCTTCCATGTCATATCACCCTGACCCCAAACCAAACTCACAGCTCGAGGCTGAATTTCATTAAAATGAAAGTTAATGAAAGAAAGTGCATTTAGTAATTAGAAGGAAACAGGAATTGAAAGTTGCGTATTTAGTTCAGGTTACAGATAGTTTAGAGATACAGCGCGTTCTGAGTTGGATGATCAGCCATGATCATATTGAATGGCGGTGCTGGCTCGAAGGGCCGAATGGCCTACTCCTGCACCTATTTTCTATGTTTCTATGTAAACGGGTCCTCCGGCCCGCTGAGTCCGCGCCGACCAGCGATCCCGGCACATTAACACTATCAAGTTCAAGTGAGTTCAAGTGAGGTTATTGTCATGTGTCCCTGTATAGGACAATGAAATTCTTGCTTTGCTTAAGCACACAGAAAATAGTAGGCATTGACTACAAAACAGATAAATGTGTCCATATACCATGATATAAATATATACACACATGAATAAATAAACTGGTAAAGTGCAAATAACAGAAAGTGGTTATTAATAATCAGAGTTTTGTCCGAGCCAGGTTTAATAGCCTGATGGCTGTGGGGAAGTAGCTATTCCTGAACCTGGTTGTTGCAGTCTTCAGGCTCCTGTATCTTCTACCTGAAGGTAGCAGGGAGATGAGTGTGTGGTCAGGATGGTGTGGGTCTTTGATGATACTGCCAGCCTTTTTGAGGCAGCGACTGCGATAAATCCCCTCGATGGAAGGAAGGTCAGAGCCGATGATGGACTAGGCAGTGTTTACTACTGTTTGTAGTCTTTTCCTCTCCAGTGCGCTCAAATTGCCGAACCAAGCCACGATGCAACCGGTCAGTACACATGCACACATTAGGGACAATTTACAATTTTACCAAAGCCAATTAACCCAACAAACCTGTACGTCTTTGGAGTGTGAAAAGGAATTGGAGCACCCGAAGAAAACCCACGCAGGTCACAAGGAGAACGTACAAACTCCGTACAGACAGCACCCGTAGCCAGATTCAAATCCGGGTCTCTGGCGCTGTGAGGCAGCGACTCTACCCCTGCGCCACTGTGTTGTCCATTACACATGTATGCATTTGTATTATATGTTTAATAAATGGCTTATCAAAATTGGGCAGCAGAATAGCGCAGCTGGTAAAGCTGCTGCCGTACAGTGCCAGAGACTCAATTGAATCCTACCTTTGAGTGCTTTCTATGTGGAGTTTGCATGTTCTCCCTGTGACCGCATGGGTTTCCTCCAGGTCATCCGGTTTCCCCCCACATCCCAAAGACATGCAGGGTTTCTAGGTTAATTGGTTCTCTGTAAAGTGCTTCTAGTGTTGAGGGGAAACTGAGACAACATCGAACAGTGTGAGTGGTTGGTGTGGACTTGGTGGGCCGAAGGGCCTGTTTCCACACTGCATCACTAAACTAAACTAACAATTAGAGTGGGAAAACTTCAGTAAAATTGTAAATCGTCCCTAGTGGGTGTAGGATAGTGTTAGTGTGCGGGGATCGCTGGTCGGCCCGGACTTGGTGGGCCGAAAGGCCTGTTTCTGTGCTGTATCTCTAAAGCCTAATTGATTATACCAGCTTAATATGAAAACAAGACATAAATATCAGTGTTTTGTGGGTTTTAATAGAAATAACATCTGGAAAATCAGCTTGTCTGGCACTATCTAAAGTCACAAGGACCAGATTATCAGTGTTACACTATCTTGCAAACTTAAACTGATTATTATCAGAAGCTGTACAAGCAATTCCACTGGATTGATTCCCGAATTGAAGTGAGAAACAACATTCTGTAGAACGGGCTTGTACTTTCTGGAGTTGGAAGAATGAGAAGCAATCTTATTTAAAGATGTCAGATTCGAATGGTGTTTGGCAGGATAGATGTTTAGTTTAGAGAGGCAGCTTGGGAACAAGCCCTTCGGCCCATCGAGGCCACTCCGCCCATTCATCACCCATACTCAGATCAATTACCCAACGTTCCCATGCTGCACATTGCCGGCAATTTATAGAAGCTGCACAGTCTTTGGAATGTGGGAGGAAACTGGAGCACCCGGAGAAAACCCACGTGGTCACAGGGAGAAAGTACAAACCCCGCACAGACAACGCCTGCGCCACCCAAGTCTATGGCACCCGGTGGTCTCCCATCCAAGTACTACCAGGCCTGAGCCTGCTTAGCATTTCAACGGCAGACGTTTTCAGGCTAGCATGGCCGTGAGGAATTTAGCCAGGTGGGGTAATGTGTAACTGAGAGTGAAAGATAAGGGCTGCTGAGCATGTATAGAAGGGTCTGTTTCCGTGCTGTATCTCTAAACTAAACTAAACTAAGCTAATTGCATTTGAAGCATTGGACTGAATGACTTCATGTTCAGCTTGGACGCACTGGCACTTCAGTCAGAAGACCGCAGAAGATATTGTCTTTTCAATTTCAGCTTCTCCTGTGCTCTGTCTGAAGGCGATGTCTCATGCTGGGAAAATTAATCTCGATGCTCATCTATCTCCCGTGTTTTACCCTTGTAACCATTCTTCATCAGTCAGTCTAGACAGTTTGTTAGCAGTCGAAGATGTAGCAGATAAATCTGTTTGCGTCCTCAAATGACATTCACACCTGCACACATTCGAGCAACTGCAGGGAAAGATCTTTGGCAGATTTGCCCTTCATTTCATCCAAGGTTAGAGAGTCCAGTGGTAGCATTCAGTGCTGGTTGAAGTAAGCTAATTCAACACAGATCGGGGGTTGAATGTGGAATTGACCCAGTTCATAAGTGATAGGAGCAGAGTTAGGCAATTTGGCCCATCAAATTTATTCCCCCATTCAATCATGGCTGATCTATCTCTCCCTCCTTACCCCATTCTCCTGCCTTCTCCCCATAACCCCTGACGACCGTACTAATCAAGAATCTATCTACCTCTGCCTTAAAAAGATCCTCCACAACCTTCTGCGCCAATAAATTCCACTGATTCACCACCCTCTGACTACTAAAGAAATTCCTCCTCATCTCCTTCCTAAAGGAACACCCTTTAATTCTCTGGCCTCTAGTCCTGGACTCTCCCACTAGTGGAAACATCCTCTCTAAGCCTCTCACTATTAAGTATGTTTCAGAGGTCCCCCCTCATTCTTCTAAACTCCAGTGAGTACAGGCCCAGTGCCGTCAAAAGCTCATCATAGGTTAACCCACTCATTCCTGGGATCGTTCTTGTAAACCTCCTCTGGACCCTCTCCAGGGCAAGCACATCCTTCCTCAGAAATGGCGCCCACATTTGCTAAGGAGCACCTTTAAAAAAGAGTAAGAGATGGCATAGTAGATAGAATTAGTTTTGAGATACAGCGTGGAAACAGGCCCTTCGGCCCAGCGAGTCCATGCTAGCCAGCAATTACCCATAAACTAGTTCAATCCTACATACTTGGGACGATTTAGAGAGGGCCAATTGACCTAAAAGCCTGCATGGCTTTGTAGTGTTGGAGGAAACTGGAGCACCCGGAGAAAACCCACACGGTCGAAGGGAGAACGTGCAAACTCCGTACAGACAGCGACCACAGTCAGGATCGAACCCGGTTCTCTGGCGCTGTGTGGCAGCAACTCTACCGCTGCGCTACCGTGCGATGGTGAGGAGAAGGATATTAGTAACAGAATTGCAGATACCAAGACCTCAACAGCCAAAGGCATAACCATAAGTGATGGAGTACCATTTTGAATGCTCAGAGATTGAGGATGCTGGCCTGAATTGTTAAGAGTCTTGAGATAGCAAAGTCATTGATCAGCAGTTGCTGAAAAGACTAGAGCAGTGTGGACAGCGGTAGAGTTGCTGCCTTACAGCGCTTGCAGCACTGGAGACATGGGTTCGATCCCGACCACGGGTGATGTCTGTACGGAGTTTGTACGTTCTCCCCGTGACCTGCATGGGTTTTTGTCCGAGATCTTCGGTTTCCTCCCACACTCGTTAGCTGGTGCGGACTCGGTGAGCGGAAGGGCCTGTTTCCGCGCTGTATCTCTAAACTAAACGAAACGAGTCTGAAATCCCAACAGCATTGAAATTTATTGTAAACGGTGTGAGTTTCGTTCACACATCACCTCCGAAACGCTGAGCAAGTATTTCAAATGTCACATTCCTCGTCTTTCAGATTAGCTGAACAGCGCTCGTGAAATTAACCGAAAGATGATTTTGTACATGATGTAATAGATCAAAATGACCTATATTAAAAATACATCAAGATTAAAAAATATTTTGTATAAATGTCTACCATGTTCTTTATCTTATCTCTTTGCAAGTTCTTATATGTTATTATGACTTATCTACATTTAATCAGTTCTGTTCCTGGGTGGGGCAAAGTAACCATACCCTGTTTTCATTAGGACCAGTGTTCGATGTTACTTTTTTGCTTTTAATTTTTATTATTATTTTTTCTTTTTGTGTTATCTTTCAATCCGAATTCCCCCAAGTTTGTGACACATGCAGTACTGTAATCCTAAGAGTACATCTAGAACACCATGTGCTTGCCCCTAGGCTGTCTCGCAAAAGATGAATGAATTTGTGAAAATCATTCAGGGTGAAAGTACTTTATTTCATCCAAGTCGTCAATACCTGGTCACGCAGTGGACACACACCAGGTCAAAGGATTGTTTCTCATTGTGTTCTTGGCCACGGTTAGACACTGGTAATAAATGCCATTGGATTAACTATGTTTTACCAGGCATGCTGAAACTTTGTAAAACAAAGGTCTATCAAGTCTTCAATTACATCTTTTTTAGTGTAAGAAAGAACTGCAGATGCTGGAAAAAATCGAAGGGAGAAAAAAAAATGCTGGGGAAACTCAGTGGGTGAGGCAGCATCTATGGAGAGAAGGAATAGGCAACGTTTCGGTTCGAGACCCTTGAAGGGTCCACTGAGTCACCGCCGACCAGCGATCACCCCGTACTCTAGCTCTGTCCTACACACTAGGGACAATTTACAATTTACAGCAGCTAATTAACCTGCAAACCTAGACGTGTTTTACATATGGGAGGAAGCCAGCGTTCCTGTAGAAAACCCACATGGACCCTTTAAGGGTCTCGACCCAAAACGTCGCCTATTCCTTCTCTTCATAGATGCTGCCTCACCCATTGAGCTTCTCCAGCATTTTTTGGCTTCCTTCGATTTTTGGGGAGGTCATTTAAGACTGAGGTGAGAAAAAAACCTTTTCTCCCAGAGAGTTGTGAATTTATGGAATTCCCTGCCACAGAGGGCAGTGGAGGCCAAACCACTGGATGGACTTAAGAGAGAGTTAGATAGAGCTCTAGGGGCTAGTGGAGTCAAGGGATATGGGGAGAAGGCAGGCATGGGTTATTGATAGGGGATGATCAGCCATGATCACAATGAATGACGGTGCTGGCTCGAAGGGCCGAATGGCCTCCTCCTGCACCTATTTTCTATGTTTCCATGTTTACCTTCGATTTTAGTTAAGTTTAGTTTAGTTTAGAGATACAACGAGGAAACAGGCCCTTCGGCCCACTGAGTCCATGCTGCCCAACGATCCCCGCACACTAACACTGCCCTACACACACTAGGGGCAATTTACAATTATACCGAGCCAGTTAACCTACAAACCTGCACATCGTTGGAGTGTGGGAGGAAACCAGAGCTCCCGGGGAAAACCCATGAAGGTCACGGGGAGAACGTACAAACTCCGTACAGACAGTACATGGTCAGGATGGAACCCGGGTCTCTGGCGCTGGAAGGCAGCAAATCTACCGCTGCGCCTGTTTTGAGCCGAGGCCTCCTCAGACTGACAGTACTTGTGGGGGTGAGACAAAACCTTGCAAGTGTACGTGGATGCAGGCGAGGAGGGCTTGATTGTTGGATGGCGTGGCGAGTTAGATTGAATGGATTGTATGGGTGGCTTTACCTATCCTGGTGAACCAGCCAGATAAAGTCACAATGCTTATAAAGCATACTCACAGATCATAATTGAAATACTTTATACCAAGTTAATTGGCTAGGTTTAATTGTAAATTGTCCCTACTGTGTGTATGATGGTGTTAGTGTACAGCAAGGGGTAAATTTTGCCTACCCAGGGGGTACATTTGTTGATTCTGGATCTGCCTGTGACTGTGTTTGGTTCTGATATATCACTATCTGTTCATCATTAGTTGTTCATAAGTAAGTGAAATAACATTGTTATGTGCTATTAAAGTTGCCTGGGGTAAACGGGATGTAGAAGGTTCGGAACCCCTGGTGAACGGGGGGCGCTGGTCGGCGCGGACCCGGTGGGCCGAAAGGCCTGTATTCGCGCTATATCTCTAAACTAAACTAAACTAAATCTGTCTATTCCCTCAACAGGCGCTGCTTGCCCCGTTGAGCTCCCTCAGCACTTTGTGTTTCGATCCCGTAAAATGTTTTGCACTGCAGTACGCATCCAGAAATGACTTCTGTGCATAGAAGAGTGTCTGAATATTTACCCGTAGGAAGCCACTGCAAAAGTTGCCAGCACCCAGTCAAATTGCTGGAGGGAACGGGGGGAGGTGGAGGGAAAGAATTCTATTTAATTTGCTGCCACGTTTACAAGTGATAGCAGCAGAATTAGGCCATTCGGCCCATCAACAGGTGCAGGAGCCCCTTCGAGCCAGCACCGCCATTCAATGTGATCATGGCTGATCATCCCCAAGTCCACTCCACCGTTCAATCATGGCTGATCTATCGTTCCTCCTCAACCCCATTCTCCTGCCTTCGCACCATAACCCCTGACACCCGTACTAATCAAAAATCTATCTATCTCTGCCTTAAAAATACCCATTGACTTGGACGCCACAACCTTCTGTTACTTCATGAAGGTGTGAATTCATAAATCAATCCAAGACAATCAAACCTTATTCGGGAAACCCAAGTCTGTGTCAAGAATATTGTTTTCCTTTTGACAGAGCTTTTTATCATCTCCATTTTACACAGATTGCAAATGGACTTGTATTAGCTCGGTGTTTGGGAACAAGCAGTAAATCGAGAGGCTTGTTGCTTATTGCACTGTTCCACTTATGTAGCATCCAATTCCAACAACTTGGAATATTAAGCAAACAACATTATTTTGTTTATTTAAAGATTTAAAGGAGGTTGTTTTATCGTGGTTTGGCTTGGAATCGCTGGAAAAAAGACACCTCTCAACTGTATCCAACTTTGCAAACTCCCTTGATATTTTCAATCAATTTCTCCCAAAAGACCTCAAACAAAGGCTTGTTTATATATATATATATATACATATATATATATATATATTGTGTATGAAATTATTTTTTGAAGAAAAAAAACGCTGGCTGGGTAATAGAACGGTTCCAACTATGAGTAAAAAGCTTTGACCTTTCTAGTCTGTAACCGCAATGATTTCACCAGATCTTCTCCTTTGGCCGGGTGACATAGCCGCTTCAATCAGCAACACCCAAACGATGACCTGACATGTTGTGAAACTCCAGACGCAATTGTTTTTTTAGTGCTCGCGAGTTTATCACAACCCTGCCAAGGACTGCGTTGGTATTTTTGCACCAGATTGTTTTACAGTACATGATTCACTTGATGTTCACAGCACACGCCACACTTGAAATGATGCAAATCCATTTCCCATTGCATCAAGAACGTTTACCCTCTAATCCAGTGTATAGGTAGCTCTCCAAATGCTCTTTAAACGTTGTAATTGTATCTTCCATGATAAACCTCCCCTCCATTTGACCTGCACCTTCTGTACAACAACATATGACCATTGCATTTTCTTTTCATTTCTCCCCTTCCATCTTAAACCAGGCACTCTCCTTCTAGTTTCCTCTACTGTGGAAATGACCATCTCGTGCATTGTTGTAGAATAGTTCATGCATTATATATGTAGGGAGAAGCCATGGTAGACAAAGTCAATGTTGATTACTTTGAAGAGTGGTTGCAGAGGAAGGTCCGAAGCCATGTTAGACATTAAAGAACTTGGCAAAGAGATGTAGGGTAGGCCCAAAGATCTTGAGTAACTCAGCGGGACAGGCAGTATCTCTGGAGAGAAGGAATTGGTGACGTTTTGGGTCAAGACGTTCCTTCCTACACAAAGAGATTTATGGTGCAGGTTTTTCCAAAGAAGACGTCTAGTAGATTTAGGAAGTACGTTTTATGGAATATCTTTCATTCACTTCCTGCTCTGACCTCTCCGCAGTGAGCCCTGCCCATGGTGAACCCTGTCAACTGGCCTCAGTCAGGTCAACGACAAAAAACAGAGGCAGCAGCAGTGCCGCAGCTTGTGCCAACCCGGAGCATGCGCCCTTTCTTAGGGCGGGCACCAACAGATGTCAAAACGGATGGTGCGGACTTCTGCTGCCTCAAACGCAAGAAGAAGAAGAAGACGTCCTATATCTCTCTACATCACCGTCTATATCTCCCGTTTCCCTCTCCCCTGACTCTGAGTTTGAAGAAGAGTCTCGACCCGAAACCTCACCCATTCCTTCTCTCCAGAGATGCCGCCTGCCCCCGCTGAACTACTCCAGCATTTTTGTGTCTATCTTTGAAGAATAGGTCTAATGGCTTCACCAGAAGGGAAGGAAGTGAACCACTGGCTGGGAGGGTTTGTCGAGGTAATTTAAGGTAACTTTGCGTGGGGAATATTGAGCAAACGAGAGCTAATACAGGTTGGCAGATGCAATGGGTCAAACATGAAATGGAATTCAATATGAATTTCAGTTACAGGAAACGTTTCAGAGCACAGGTTGTCACTATTTGACTTTGAAATTACATTGTTCAAATATTACAAATGCTTGAATTGGTATCATGTGTCACCAATGCGTCTCAAACATCCTAAAACATTTCACCAGCAACAAGTTTTGAAATGGATTATCTCCAAGCACGACAGTGAACCAGTCCGCAGTAAGAAAACAAATAGAAATAACGTAAAAAATAGAGAGAGTTATATTATCTTTGACGTTGGTTGCCAGATCATTGTTTTCCAGCTGAATTGGACAATTACTACACTTTACCATAAGAACATTTAAACCTTTTGTTTTTACACTGCCCTGGTGATTTCAACCCATTTACTTTAGACTCCGTGTCAAGGAAGGAACTGCAGATGCTGGTTTAAACCGAAGATTGACACAAAATGCTGGAGTAACTCAGCGCGACAGGCAGCATCTCTGGAGAGAAGGAAGGGGTGACGTTTCGGGTCGAGACCCTTCTTCAGATGGACTCCCATTCCTTTTCTCCAGAGCTGCTGCCTGTCCCGCTGAGTTATGCCCCTGTGTCCCACATAGGAAACCTGAACGGAAACCTCTGGAGACTTTGCGCCCCACCCAAGGTTTCCGTGCGGTTCCCGGAGGTTGCAGGTGGTTGCCAGAGGTTGCAGGTAGTGGAAGCAGGTAGGGAGACTGACAAAAACATCCGGGAACCGCACGGAAACCTTGGGTGGGGCGCAAAGTCTCCAGAGGTTTCCGTTCAGGTTTCCTAAGTGGGACAGGGGCTTAACTCCATAATTTCGTGTCTATGTTACTTTAGACCTCAGATACTTTAGAGATTTTAGACTTTAGAGATACAGCGTGGAAATAGGCCCTGCGACCCACCGAGTCCTTCAGGTTTATTCCAAAGACAGACACAAAGTGCTGGAGTAACTCAGCGGGTCGGGCAGCATCTCTGGAGAGAAGGATTAGGTGACATGTCGGGTCAGAATCCTGCTGAAAGATAGGGTGGGGTGGGGGGTGGGGGGGGGAGCGGGAAACTGTAGCAGAGAAAAGGCCAGAACAAAACAGGGCCAGCAACGGGTAACCTCGGGTGGAGTTTATGATGGCTCATTGTTGGTTGGGGAAGATGTGAGCAGTTGACCTAGTAGGCCGACTAGGATGTGGGGTGGGGGGGAGCGAATGGAGGGAAGGAATGCAGGAGTTACTTGAACTATTTTCTTACATTCATGTAACATTGAAATGAAGAGATTTTTAAAACATTTAAGGGAAAGTCAATAAACATATATTTTCTGAGCACAATTAGCCACCTGACTGCTTATTGCTTATATGTATAAATTGAAGGATTATTATCCCCACCTATACTCTAGCCTTTCTAATTTTCCACCCTTTTAGTATTAGTTTTAGTTTTAGTTTAGTTTAGAGATACAGCACGAAAACAGCCCTTCAGTCCACCGAGTCCGTGTCGAACAGCGAGCCCCGCACACTAATTGGCTTGGGGTTAGTGTAAACTGTCCCTAGTGTGTGGTGGGTAGTGTTATGCCCCTGTCCCACTTAGAAAACCTGAACGGAAACCTCTGGAGACTTTGCGCCCCACCCAAGGTTTCCGTGCAGTTCCCGGAGGTTTTTGTCAGCCTCCCTACCTGCTTCCACTACCTGCAACCACCTGCAACCTCCGGGAACCGCACGGAAGCCTTGGGTGGGGCGCAAAGTCTCCAGAGGTTTCCGTTCAGGTTTCCTAAGTGGGACAGGGGCATAACACTAACCTACACACACTAGGGACAATTTACACTAACCCCAAGCCAATTAACCTACAAACCTGTATGTGTTTGGAGAGTGGGAGGAAAACAAAGATCTCGGCGAAAACCCACGCAGGTCACAGGGAGATCGTACAAACTCCACACAGACAGCACGTAGTCAGGATCGAACCCGGGTCTCCGGCGCTGTAAGACAACAACTCTACCGCTACGCCACCGTGATAAACACCATTGCTGTTGATCAGATCAGTACCCTCCTTACTTTAATTACTTCAGCAAGGTTTGCAATCTTTGCTTGTTGCAAGTCCAAATGCTGCAAACTAGTCCCAGTTTACAAATAGACAAAAAATAAAGCTTGGAGTTAATTAGTTTGCAGTCTCCGAGCCATAATATTGAAAACATATGCTTATGCAGCAGCGTACCAAAACAAATTATACAAGAGCTGTCTTACAAATGCTAACTTCCAGTAAATGTCCTGCTATTAAAAAGGACTTATTAAAAGTGTACTGATTGTGATACAACTGTTGTTTCCAATTACAGTCCTAATGAAAACAAATGTTACTGATAATTGAAAAATGGATTTCTGCTCTTGCTACAGCTGACGCGACACCCTAATTACAACTATTTATTTTTCTGCAAGGAGTACGTGGTGGCCTGTTGCAAAACTCTGCAGTTCACCTCCAAGGGCACCAGTTTACAATTTGCCAATATTAGTTGCGTAATGAAATTTGTCTCATGTTGGTTCCGAGCAGAGCTTTAGTTTAGTTTATATCAAAGACTTCATGTGTAGGAAGGAACTGCAGATGCTGGTTTTAAACCGAAGATAGACACAACATGCTGGAGTAACTCAGCGGGACAGGCAGCATCTCTGGAAAGAAGGAATGGGTGACGTTTCGGGTCGAGACCTTTGGCTTAGTTTAGTTTAGGGAATCAGCGCGGAAACAGACCCTTCGTCCCATTGAGTCCCCACACACCAATCTCCGTACATTAACACTATCATACACACACTTGGGACACCAAGCCAATTAACCTGCAAACCTGAATGTCTTTGGAGTGTGGGAGGAAACCGAAGATCTCGGAGAAAAACCACGCAGGTCATGGGGAGAACGTACAAACTCCGTACAGACAGCACCTATAGTCGGGATCGAACCTGGGTCCCTGGCGCTGTAAGGCAGTTGCACTACTGTTATGCCACCATGCCGCCCATGTAGGTTCCCAGTAGAGTTTATGTAGTGTAATGGAAATTATTAGCTTGTTTTGATGAGCAATATTATTTGACTGCCCTCCTGATTACATTTTATCTTTACATGCCTCGTTGTCAACTTCCCCGAGCTAACAATTATCTATTCTACATTTTCGTTGAAATTCGTCCTCTTTGATCGCTCATTTCCAAATCTTTCACTTCCATATCTCTGTGACACTCTCTCCCCTGATCCTTGGTCTGAAGAAGGATCTCGGCCTGAAACGTCACCCATTCCTTCTATCCACAGATGCTGCTTGTCCCACTGAGTTACTCCAGCATTTTGTGTCTACCTTCAGCGCAGTTCCATCCTGCACATTATATCCATCTCGTCGGACTTGCTCAGTTAGCCACTGTCTTCTCCACTCTACAGTCAGGTAGAAGGTACAGAAGTGTGAGACGGCACGCCTCCAGATTCAGGGACAGTTTCTTCCCAGCTGTTACCAGGCAACTGAATCATCCTACCACAACCAGAGAGCGGTCCTGAACTACTATCTACCTCTTTGGAGACCCTCGGACTATCTGTGATCGAACTTTATCTTCACTATATTTATTCCCTTATCGTGTATCTGTACACTGTGAATGGCTCAATTGTAATCGGCCTTTCCGCTGACTAGTTAGCATGCATCAAAGGCTTTTCACTGTACCTCGGTACACATGATGGTAAACTAAACTAAACTAACTAAATTAAACAGTTAAGTCTTTTGCATTCACCGTTCCTTACAGTCGGATTCTTCAGTTAACTTGACATTTGCAGTGTGGGTTTATAACCAAGAAATCCCAGACGACACATTAGAACGGAGATGAGGCAATGCTGAACTGTTTGAGGTGCGATCTTTCAGTCTCAGTCGAAGATAGACACAGAAAGACAGACTCGGTGGTGCCTTCCGAAGAAGGGTCTTGACCCGAAGTGTCACCTGTTACTTTTCTCCAGGGATGCTGTCTGACCCGCTGAGTTACTCCAGCTTTCTGTGTGTATCTTCGGTTTAAACCAGCATCTGCAGTTCCTTCCTGCATATTAATCCCAGCCCTTGTGAGCTTTCACCATCGGTAGTGAAATCATTCACTGTGTTATTTGATAGAGCTGAGAAAACCTACCAGGCATCCCAGCCAAGAGTAATCTCAAGAAGTAAGTAAGTAAGTTTATTGGCCAAGTATTTACATACAAGGAATTTGCCTTGGTGCTCCGCCCACAAGTAACAACATGACGTACAGTGACAGTTACGAATGAGTCAGAAAACACTAAACATTAATAATGATAATAAAACATTAATGATAAAACACCATTGATCAAGCATGTGAACCAACAAAATATCAGATCAATGGGAGGCTACAGATTTTTGGCTGTTGAGTAGAGCAACTACTCGTGGATAAAAACTGTTTTTATGTCTGGCTGTGGCAGCTTTGACAATCCGGAGTCGCCTTCCAGAGGGAAGTGATTATAAAAGTTTGTGCCAGGGTGAAAGGGGTCAGAGATGATCTTGCCTGCTCGCTTCCTGGCCCTTGCAGTGTACAGTTCATCAATGGAGGGAAGGTTGCAGCCAAAAACCTTCTCTGCTGATCGGACGATTCGCTGCAGCCTCCAGGTGTCGTGCCATCCTACCCACCAGTGTTACAGTGGCGGTTAGCGAGCTAGTTTAGTTTATTGTCGCTTGTACAGAGGTACAGGGGAAAGCTTTTGTTGCGTGCTAACCAGTCAGTGGAAAACCAATACATGATCACATTCCATCCATCCGCAGTGTACAGATGCTGCCTTCTTGAATCATTGCAGTCTTTCTGGTGAAGCAGTTATAGGGTCATAGTGATATATACAGGCACTACAGGCGACTAGGCTGTAGTGCCACATGGTCGCGGGGTGACGCCTGTCACTAAATGTTAACCAGCGATCCCCGAACACTGTCCCACTTATGCAACTTTTTCGGCGACTGCCAGCACCTGTCATAGGTCGTTGCAGGTCGGCGAAAATTTTCAACACGTTAAAAATCCAGCGGCGACCAGAACAAGGTACGACTCTTTGTTCAACTGTGCTCACGGCCATACAGGCTTCACCCCGCGACATGTCACCTGTATGGTCGTGAGTCGTCTCCTCAGTCGCCCAAAGAGTCGTAGCGTCTTGCTGGTCGCCGCTGTATCTCTAAACTAAACTATCCCAAGAATGTGTGAGTTGTAGGTGTCAATAAATTGCTCCTAGTGTGGTTGTGTACTGCACAAAGTCTCCTTCTCTCAGTTTAATTGCTATTAATATTTCTCAGCTGTTTCTCATTTCCCTGGTCCACAGAAGTCCACGCTCCAGTTATTCAGGCCGGTGGCTTGCGTAACACCTTTTCCCCACTTCACCTTGGAGTGGCTCTGGAACTCCGCAACATTATTGTCATGGACCGAACACAACTGAGGTAGTACAGGGTGGTCTTACATGGAAACTGTTAGCTTTCAATTACATCACACCCGTAATTCTTAGCAGGAAGCAGATGTTGTGACAACCCATGTGGCCCTGATAAGTGAGTACAGAACATTCTGGCCGGAGGAACAATAAACAGCTGAGAAACATTTACTGCAATTAGAGAGAGAGAGAGAGAGAGAGTGAGAGAGAGGGGAGAGAGGGGGAGAGGGGGGAGAGGGGGAGGGGGAGGGGGGGGAGAGGGGAGAGGGGAGAGAGAAGAGAGACGGAGATGCTGTCTATATGGATTTTGTATGTTATCCTTCTGACCAGCGTGGGTTTTCCCCGGGTGCACCGGTTTCCTCCCACACTCCAAAGACATACAGGTTTGTAGGCTAATTGGCTTTGGTAAAAATTGTAAATTGTCCCGAGTGTGTGTAGGATAGTGTTAGTGTGCGGGGATCGCTAGTCGGTGCGGACTCAGTGGGCCGAAGGGCCTGTTTCCACGCTGTATCTCCAAACTAAACTAAACTTTGAGTGGGGGAGGGAGGGAGGGGGAGGTGGGAAGCACACTCCAAAGCATTTTGGTGCATCTGAAATGTCACCCCTGCTAGCAAATGAACTGCATTCAGACTTCCCCGCACGCAGAAAGAGGTGAGACAAAGCCCATCAACACATCCAAACTCCAGTGGCTAAAACCATCAGGAGAACGTATATCGCGATTCCGATCGAGAGGCCTCGCTGCGGCAGCGCTACCTGGCGTGGGACCACAGGGAGGGGGGTGGAAGAACAATGGGCAATGGGGACCTGCCGTGGGGGGAACCGCTGTGGTTAAGGGGGGGAGAACAAACGGAGGAGCCGGCGTGCCTTGCAGCTTTGTCAGTGCCGTAGGTGGCCGCTATTTGTACCCCTTGTGTGCGCAAGAAAAGGGTTTCACTGTGTGGGAAAGAACTGCAGATGCTGGTTTAAACTGAAGATAGATATAAAATGCTGCAGTAACTCAGTTGGACAGGCAGCATCTCTGGAGGGATGGAGGTCGCGACCCTTCTTTAGACTGAATCTCACCGGGCCTTGTCACATGTGACAATAAAGTATTCCATTGCACGCCATCCCTCTTGTTTTCTTGATGGTTTGTTTCGTATTTTCAAGGGAGGAGAGAAAAATAACGAAGGGAAGAGATTTTGAACTTCTTTTCTCCTTCCATCGCAGTGAGGAATGCGGAGGAGTCACTGTGGTGGATGCTTATGTTAAAATGTGTTTTGTGTGTTATAGACAATAGACAATAGGTGCAGGAGTAGGCCATTCGGCCCTTCGAGCAAGCACCGCCATTCAATGTGATCATGGCTGATCATCCCCAATCAGTACCCCATTCCTGCCTTCTCCCCATATCCCCTGACTCCGCTATTTTTAAGAGCCCTATCTAGCTCTCTCTTGAAAGCATCCAGAGAACCGGCCTCCATTGTTCCGTTGCTTTGTATGACTGACTTGGCAGATGAAATTCCTCGTATGTCCTTCTTCTTCTTGCGTATAGCGTGCACAGCCTAAAGTTGTAAGACAACTTGTTCTGTTTGATCTTCTGTTAGTGCACGCCAGGTTGATTGCATTCGTCGAAACAGGGTGGGCCACGTGAAGGTTGCAATCTCCCCACCCTCCGCACCCCATATGTTGCACAACGTACTTCGTTCCGAAACGTTACCTATTTCCTTTGGGTTTCGGCCCGAAACGTTGCCTACTTTCTTCGCTCCATAGATGCTGCTGCACCCGCTGAGTTTCTCCAGCATTTATGTGTACCTTCGATTTTCCAGCATCTGCAGTTCCTTCTTAAACAAAGTATTATTGTGATTGTTTGACGAAGAGTGTCGACCCGAGACGTCACCCGTTCCTTCTCTCCTGAGATGCTGCCTGGCCCGCTGAGTTACCCCAGCGCTTTTGTGTCTGCCTTCGTTGCTCAGTTGAAATCGGGCCTTCGGTTGGAGTCAGGGGACAATCCGGTGAACTTGTCGGCTGCTCGGAGAGGCCGTGCAGCTGGGAGGTCCGAGGTCAGAACGCAGAACATGTGTCTTCGATTAGGGCACAAACACCCCACTTAGGTAAACCAGGAGGTAGTTGAACCACATGTAGCATTTTCTTTGTACACGCAGACTGCCTCAGATGAAATAAATTGGCAATGCTGGCCCAGGGAATTTCAGGGTGAAATGACAAATTATACTCACATGTGCCAATTCTCTGAGAGACTTAACTTGATTTAGTTGTAACGATGAGCCTTGTGAGCTGCAGACTTTACGTATGGTACAGAAGCCTTGCTGCAGAAGAGAACCAAGGTGCTCATATGTTTGTGTTCAAAAGCAGGTTTGGTTCCCTGCCATTGCTTTCATTATGCAATATTAAATGCAGCTGAGAAAGAAATTTGCTTCAATCACATTGGATACATCATTCCCCCCCCCCTTCCAGAATGTCTCCGCGCACCCTCAAGGGTTTTGACTCCTTGTTGGGGAGACTGTTCCGCAGGGCGCGCGACAATGAGCGCTGTCGAAGCGTCAGTCCATGCGAGGCATCACCGTTTATTTCCCCCTCATCCATGTCTCCGAACGCACGCCTCCACTGAGGATCACAAGCCGCAAATGGGATGGTACATCACAGTTTAGGTTCAGGCCGCGTGGTAGCGCAGCGGTAGAGTCGCTGCCTTACAGCGCTTACAACAGACAATAGACAATAGGTGAAGGAGTAGGCCATTCGGCCCTTCACCACCATTCACTGTGATCATGGCTGATCATCCCCAATCAGTACCCCGTTCCCGCCCTCGCCCCGTATCCCCCTGACTCCACTATCTTTAAGAGCTCAATCTACGGCGCCAGAGACCCGGGTTCGGTTCCGACCGCAGGCGCTGTCTGTACGGAGTTTGTCCGTTCTCCCCGTGACCTGCGTGGGTTCTCTCTGACATCTTTGGTTTCCTCCCACACTCCAAAAGTTTGTGGGTTCATTGGCTTGGTGTAAGTGCACGTGGTCCCTGGGGTGTGTAGGATAGTGTAAATGTGCGGAGATCGCTGGTTGGTGCAGACTCAGTGAGCTGAAGGGCCTGTTTCCGCACTGTATTGCTAAAACCAAAAATTAAAACTACAGGTTCGGTTTCATTCTTGTCACATGCGATGAAAAGCTTTGCTTCTACTGTCCAAACAGATCAGATAATATTATCCATCAATAGTGTAAAGCCATGCACAAGCACAATAGGCAGAGCAAAGGGGAAGATACAGAGTGGTGCAGAATATAGTTCCCAGCGTTCTAACGCAAAGGTTTCATCAACAAAGTCCAATGTGCTCACTGGGATAGGGGTAAATCGAGCAGCACCCTAGCTGATGAAAGGACTATTCAGAGGCCTGATATGAAAGGGGAAAAATGAAATGCCTGAGTCTGGTGGTCTGCGCATTCATGTTTCTATATCTTCTGCCAGAAGGAAGCAGGGAGAAGCGGAATTACACGATACGACATGACACGACAGTACTTTATTTATCCCAGGAGGAAAAGCGATCTGCCAATACAAGATACATGAAAGATGAAATTAAAGTGGAAAGGATTGGGGAGGTGCAAAGATTGGCGAGTTTGGTAGCCACAGGGAAGAAGGATCTTCCGTGGCATTCTGTCCTGCATCTCAGACAGAAGGGTCTCGATCCGAAACGTCACCCATTCCTTCTCTCCAGAGATGCTGCCTGACCCGTTGAGTTACTCCAGCATTTTGTGTCTACCTTTGGTGTCGAAATTGTTCCGTTTCTTTTGGACAAAGTAGGATTTGGGAATTTCCTTCATCGTCAGCCAGTTTGCTGTTTGCTTGAACAGATACAGCTTGGAAAAACAGGCCCTATGGCCAACCGAGTCCAACGCCGACCATCGATCATCAATTCACACTAGTTCTATGTTATCCCACTTTCGTAGCCACTCACTACACACTTATTTATAGACACCAACCCACATATAGGATGTGGGCGGAAGCCAGAGCACCCGGAGGAAACCCCCATGGTTCATAGATCAAAAGTGATCGGAGCAGAATTAGGTCATTTGGCCCATCAAGTCTACTCCACCATTCAATCATGGCTGATCACTCTTTCCCTCTCAACCCAATCCTCCTACCTTCTCCCCATAACCCCTGTCGTACTAATGCTCTATCGATGTCTGCATAAAAGTACCTGCTGTGAAATGGTCTCCTCAAAGTCTGTAGTAATGAATTCCACAAATTCACCACCCTGGACTAAAAAAAATCCTCCTTATTCCTTCATAAAGGTACATGATAACCATTGAGGCTACCACTCTGGTCCTAAGCCTTTTTTGGAAATGTACTCTCAGATGGTAAAATTCTGGTATTTTCTGTTTAGGAACTATCCCATGTTCTGCTCATGATATAACTTCTTGTTCCTGTGTTCAGTTTCTTAGAGTCATACAGCCCACAAATAAACCCTTCGGCCCAACTTCCCCACGATGACCAACATGCCCCATCCACACTAGTCCCATCTGCCTGCGTTTGGCCCATATACAGTACCTCTGATCCATGTTCCTGTCTAAATGCTGTTAGTGTTGCGAAAGTTGCTGTGAAAAGTTCCTCTCAAAGTTTAAATCCAGTTAAAAAAATAAAAAACCTGGACATCAGTTTATTTCAGTTACTCAGCAGCATCAAAAAATTTTACTTCCCAAAGTGGTAAGCTTTTTCCTATGTTTTTCAGATGATTAGAGCTGTGTATTTTATAATTGAACCCCAAGTATTTATAGCAATTTTTCTCCATATTTATTTTTTTTAAATACTTATGATCCCCTCAGGGAAATTCAGATGTCCAGAAGCCCCCACCCCCGCCCACAGATCAAACGAATGCAGAAGAAAATACATAGAATTGCCCGAAACTTTGTTGTGTATCCTATCATGGGGCTCCATAAATGTGTGAAACCTGGAACCTTTATTTTTTCTCCAGCAAAAAAATATTCCTAAAGGATTCTATACTAGCATCTAGAGCAGATCACTTCTTAATACACTTGCAGATGCTGCAATAGATATTGTATCCTTTCATTATGAATAATTATGTCCAAAATATGTCCAAACTGGCCGGGGCAGTTTTTCCCCAGCTGTTATTAGGCAACTGAACCATCCCACCATCTACTAGAGTCCTGTTCTATCTACTGTCTACCTCATTGGAGACCCTCGGACTAGCTTCGATTTGCTTTACCTTGCATTAATCATTATTCAATGTATCCCCTTTATCATGTATCTGTACACTGTGTGTGGGAAGAAACTGCAGATGCTGGTTTAAACCAAAGATAGACACAAAAAGCTGGAGTAACTCAGCGGGACAGGCAGCAAGCATCTCTGGAGAGAAGGACTGGGCAACGTTTCGGGTCGAGACTCTTCCTCAGATTTCTTCTTCTGCAGAAGGGTCTCGACCCGAAAAGTCACCCATTCCTTCTCTCCAGAGATGCTGCCCGTCCCGCTGAGTTACTCCAGTTTTTTGTGTCTATCATCTCTACACTGTGAACAGCTCGATTGTAATGATGTATTGTCTTTACCGCTGACCGGTTAGCACGCAACAAAAGCTTTTCGCTGTACCTCGGTACACGTGATGATAAACTAAACTCAAATTCAAACTAAGTAGTCTATAGTGGAAAGTCACCAGTCAAATATGCTGTGCTGTAGTTACAACATCCAGCCAGTGGTGGTAGTGTATATCCTCCATGTGATAACTCCTAAACTGTATCCAGTGCACCCGGTTAGTTTCACGTCCCAACCTCCCACCTCTCATAATCCCATAAGATTAAAGTATTAGGTAGAAACAAAGACCCAATAGATGCCATTAAAATAATAATTGGCCGGTGTGGGCAAGTTGGGCCGAAGGGCACTGTTTCCACACTGTATCACTCTATGACTCTGTGACTTTAAATGGTAGGTGGATGAAACATAGACCAGGTGGACTGCATGTTCACGTACACTGAAAATAACAAACACATTCGGTCACAGGGAGAACATACAAACTCCATACAGACAGAACCCCGGGCCTCTGGCTCTGTAAAGGGCCTGTCCTACAAACATGCGACTACATGCGGCAAGCGCGACCTAACGTGGTCGCTTGAGCCATATGACCTCGCGTGGCCGGTCCCATTTCGATTGCCGGAGCCGTATGGAGTTGTGCGGAGCTGGTCCCGACATCGCACGGGGCTCCGGAAAACTGACCGTGTTCAAAAATTCCGCGCGGCAACGGCCTGCCGGCCTGCAGCCGCCTCTACGCAGCGTCTTGATGCCGTACATCACGCGCAAACTTCCCGCGGAGTTCGCTCGAACTTCACGTCACTCACTCGACCTCCACGCGGCCCCCGCTTCCAGTTTGGTCCGCGCTCGTCGCATGCTCGTGGGACAGGCCCTTAAGGCAGCAACTCTACCGCTGCGTCACCATGTCGCCCTAAATGTACCTTTGGACGTATTTGCAGGTGTGTGGGTGTTTGCATTTTATGTGTGAGTTTTAGCATGTGTGTGCTTTTGCATGCATGTGTGTGTTTGCATGTGTGTGTCTGCGCATTTGCACGCGCGTCTGTGTTTTCATGGGTGTACCTGCCTGTAATTTTAATGCATATTTTTGCATGTGCGAATGTTTGCGCGTGAGAGTTTGTGTGCACGTGTGTGCGAGCTTGCATTCGCAATATGAAGGGGAAAAACAGGTGGGAACGGTGTGACAAGTTTGATCTGTATACTTGCGTCTTGCTTTGGAGTGGGCAAGGATTTGCATCCAAGATGTAAATCCCAACCAACCTCTTTTAAAAAAAACTATGACTTCAAACATAAATGTTACTTCAAAGTATGTTTTAAGTTCTTTCACTGTAGAAATATCCAAGCATCTTAAAACAGGCCAGTATTTTCCCCCCAGAGATAAATGTAATTAGTAAACCCACATTCGCACGATGAGCAAGTGTAGCTCAAAATTGTGACAGTAACATCGCCAGCAATTCTGATTAATTGCAAATGTAATTTGAAGGAAGATTAGAAAAATTACGTCATCAGTTGAAATGGAAAAATCTCTGGCAGAAATTACCGATGACTCACTGTCATTAAACACATTCTAATGAGAATTATATAGGTCTCATAAAAGAGAGAACATGTGAGAAATGTCATGGGTCAAACGCAGGCAAGTGGGACTTGTGTAGATGGGGCATGTTGGCCGGTGTGGGCAAGTTGGGTGGATGGGTCTGTTTCCACGCTGTATCACTTTATGACTCCAAATGGTAAGTGGATGAAAATAGTCCAGGTACATCGACACAAACCTGCTGGGTAGAAAGGTTCGATTCTGTGTCGCAATGACATAAATTTAATCTATAAAGTAGAGAAAAACTTGGTGCTTTAACGCCTTACAAAAAACGTTACCAAAAGGGAAATACTTTTGCAATGTAGCCAAGTTTAAAATGTGCAGATGATTTGCATTCACCAAAGACCCACAAAAAAAACGATCTGATATCAAACTGCTGGAGGAACTCAGCGGGTCAAGCAGCATCTGTGGGTGGAAACAATATGGATGATGTTTCGAGTCAAAACTGTGTCTGTATCAGAAATTAAAGTGGAGAAGGGATAGACAGTGTGAAGAGGAGAAAGGGAGGGGTGGGGGGGGGAATGCTTCAAAAGACTCAAAGTGCTGGAGTAAGTCAGCAGGTCTACGCAGCATCACTGGAGAATATAGATAGGTGACATTTTGTGTCAGGACTTATCAGTCTTTTTTAGACGTTGGACTTTGGAGATACAGCAGGGAAACAGGCCCTTCGACCCACCGAGTCCACGCTGACCAGCGATCCCCACACATTAGCACTATCCTACACACATTGGGAAAATGTACAATTTTCCCAAAGACAATTAACCTCCCAACCTGTACGCCTTTGGAGTGTGGGAGTATACCAGAGCACCCGGAGGCAACCCAGCAGGGTGGCGCAGCGGTAGAGTTGCTGCCTCACAGCGCCACAGACCTGGATTCGATCCAACCCACGGGTGCTGTCTGTACGGAGTTTGTACGTTCTCCCCGTGACCTGCGTGAGTTTTCTCCGGGTTCTCAGCACTCCAAAGACGTACAGGTTTGTGGGATACTTGGCTTGGTGTCATTGTAAATTGTCCCTAGTGTGTGTGGGGTAGCATTAGTGTGCGGGGATCACAGTGCGGGGTGCAGGGTCGGCACGGACTCGGTGGGCCGAAGGGCCTGTTTCTGCGCTGTATCTCCGAACCAAACTAACCAAAACTGAACTAAACCAATGCTGACAAATTATATTAGTGTAGATCAGTTTTATGCTCAGCATGAGCAAGGTGGGCATGAAGGGCCTTTTATTTTCCTTTACAATTCTATGGTGAATAATTATGCGAGAATATGTTATTAATTAGGTAGTAATTCTTTGTGTTTCAAGCTATAATCTTAAAAAATACCTAGTGTGGACTCCGAGCACAGGATATGTTGTTTTTTTAAGAAATCCTTTCCAAGTGCTATTACAGATCCACTGCAAATTGCCTTGTGTTGTGGTACTGCTGTGGCACCCAGCCATGTTCAATGGTAACCAGGAAGAATACCCTGAGGATATTTATACTTTGACTAACCAAGTCAGCTCCTCAGAAGTTTTGCATGTCGAACTTCTCTTTTCATGGACGTGAAGAATTTGAGAAGATTGCATTTGAATGCTAGTGCCAACAAATCTGCAATTGATAGAAGTGCTCAATAATATGGGCGGCACGGTAGCTCAGCGGTAGAGTTGCTGCCTCACAGCGCCAGAGACCCGCGTCCGATCCTGACTTCTGGTGCTGTCTGTTTGGAGTTTGTACGTTCTCCAAGTGACCTGCGTGGGTTTTCCCCGGTTGCTCCAGTTTCCTCCCACACTCTAAAGGCGTGCAGGCTTGTAGGCTAATTGTAAATTGTCCCTAGTGTGTATAAATAGTCGCGGTCTCCGGTGGGGAAGAGCCGCCTCTGGACTTACCTTGACTTTTACCTGTCTGCACATCTGGACACCCGCATCGACGGCTGCGGAGGGTTGAGGTCCCGACCACGGGGGAAAATGGAGGAGGACTGGCCAAATGTTGTGCCTTCCACCACAGTGATGAATGCTCTGGTGGATGTTTGTGATAAATTTTTTGTGTGTTTTTGTGTGTGTTCTTTATCATTGTACCGCTGCTGGCAAATTAATTTCACTTGCACTTTATGTGCAATGTGACGAATAAACCGTATCGTATTGTAGTGTTAATATGTGGGGATCGCTGGTCGACGGAAACTCAGTGGGCCTGTTTCCACGCTGTATCGCTGAACTCAACTAAATATATCACATGGTTGCTTTGTTTGGAAAGTAGCAAAATATTTGGTTGATTTAAGTTCTGTTTTCCAATCACTGTAAATGAAAAGTTGCAGCCTTTCATTGACTTAATAACTTAGCTTGCAAGTGCATCCAGTCTCGCCTTTTAGTACAAGGCTCATGTTTCCAATTGATCATAGATTCATAGCGTAAAACAGCATGGAAACAGGCCATTCAGCCTAACTTGCCTACACCGACCAAGTTGCCCTTCCCACTAGCCCATGTTTGGGCCATTACCCCCACAACCTATCCCATCCATGTACCTGTCTGAATGTATTTAAAGTGTTGTTATAGTTTCTGCCTCAACGACCTCATCTGGCTGTTCGATACATATACGCAACCCCTTATGTGAGAAAAACGTGCCCCTCAGATTCCAATTAAATCTTTTCTCTCTCACCTTAAACTTATGTCCTCAGGTTCTGGATTTACCCTTTCTCTGGGTAAAAAATGCACATTCACCCTTATTCCCTTTATGATCTCATACACTTCTATAGAATGTGTAGGAAGGAACTGCAGATGCTGGTTTAAACCGAAGATGGACACAAAAAGTTGGAGTAACTCAGCGGGATTAGATGTCTCAGATTTCTCTAACTTCAAGTAACCCCCTCTCTGTCTATCCCTCCCCCACCCAAGTCGCACCAGCTTCTCGTTTTCACCCAACAAACAGCTAACACATCTAATTCTATACAATCAACTCAGATAATACTATATGTAAACACAATCAAATCAAACTCAAGTACAATAGGTGGAACACAGTGAAAGAATATACATTAGTTCTCAGCATTATCGTGCACCAGTTCCATAGGCAGAGTCCAATGTCTGCAATGGGGTAGATGTGAATCGGACAACACCCCAGCTTATGGAAGGACTGTTCAGAAACCTGACAACAAGCAGTTCCTGAGTCTGGTGGTGCCCGCTTTCAAGCTTCTGTCTCTTCTAGATACAGGAAGATTGTTCCCGATGTTGGGGAAGTCCAGGACAAGGGGTCACAGCTTAAGGATAAGGGGGGAAATCCTTTAAAACCGAGATGAGGAGAACTTTTTTCACACAGAGAGTGGTGAATCTCTGGAACTCTCTGCCACAGAGGGTAGTTGAGGCCAGTTCATTGGCTATATTTAAGAGGGAGTTAGAGGTGGCCCTTGTGGCTAAGGGGATCAGAGGGTATGGAGAGAAGGCAGGTACGGGATACTGAGTTGGATGATCAGCCATGATCATATTGAATGGCGGTGCAGGCTCGAAGGGCCGAATGGCCCACTCCTGCACCTAATTTCTATGTTTCTGCCTAACAGGAATGGGGTGAAGGAGGAATGATTGGGGTGGGACAAGATTTTTCTCTGGAGTTCCACTCAGTATTCAGTAACCATCACCCCCCCCCCCCCCCCCCCCCCCCCCCCCCACCATCTACCTCACCTGATTGCTACCTTGACCTCACTCAATGGTTTTAGCAAGCTCACAAAAACGTATGGATGTGCAGTATGCTTGAAGCTTTATGACAGCATCACAGACATGTTAATGGGCAACCCGCCTCTTTGACTTGGGGCACTAGAAGCTCAGCACACTCTATGTAAATGCAGACATTGTGGTTGGCGGCAGCTTCCTGAAGTGCTCACCTTTTTTGCTGATTTTAACCTCAGAGCCCAAATCCACCCAGCGCCCCAGGTTAAAATTCCCCAGCAACCTTTGTCGAGGCAGGGGAGAACGTTACCCTCGTCACCTCTGACTAAACTAATTTCCTCCTCAGTGTTGTTGCAGTTTAAGGGCAGTAAATATTTTATTGTAACAGTAAAGCTTGACTAAGTCATGCCAGAGATGTTGACAAAGTCTTATCCTTTCAACAGAACTAGTAATTCTGAATGACAGTCTAATATATACACACACATACACATATTATTACATTACATATTATTACATTACATATATATCTACATACATACAGATATATAACATTACAATACAATACAATACAATTTATTTGTCACTTGAACCTCATAGAGGCTCAAGTGAAATGTTGTTTCTGCAGTCATACATACAGGAAAAAAAAGAAAAAAGAATTTTTTTTTTTTTTTTAAATTATATATGTGTATTATTTTGCCCCCTGCCAAATATCGCGCACAAACCCCCACACTGCAGCAGAGCCACTGTTGTGCCGTTGCCGGTCGGAACGGCTGTTGAATGTTATTTAGTAGAGTGTTAAATTTGTTCATGACATGTATTTTTAATTTTTATTTCTATTTATTTTTTCATGCACACTGAATGGACACTGGTTGAGCAACGTTTTTTTGTTTCCTCTGGGTATGCGAATACTCAGGAAATGACAATAAATATATATAATACAATGCAGTACAATACAATACAATACAATACAATATATTATGTATATTATGTATATGTATATAAGTATATAAGTATATTATGTATAACTGTATACACACACACACACACAGCCAGCCAGCCCTACAAACCTTTTTAAACTGTCATTTAAACAGTAAGATTTATAGGTTACTGTTTGGCCTCTGTAAATTGTTCCTCATATGTCGGGAGTGGGTGGGATAACTTAGAACTGGTATGAACGGGTGATCAATGGTCGATGTGGACTGGGTGGGCAGAAGGGCCTATTTCCATGCTGTAAACCAAACTATAAACTGCAAACCAATTGATTTTTTTTAATGGCCCTCATGTGTAGGAAGGAACTGCAGATGCTGGTTTAAACTGAAGATAGACACAAACAGCTGGAGTAACTCCGCACGGCCAGGCAGCATCTCTGGAGAGAAGGAATGGGTGATGTTTCGGGTTGAGATCCTTCTTCAGACCCTCAGTCCACTATCTGTTTTTGTTTGTTGGCAAACAATCATGTCTTCCATAGAACTCCTTAGGTTCACCTTGTGATTGGTGTGGCCAAGTTTAATAATAATATCGCTTTCAAAGGTCAATTAAAAAGATAAGTATATTGGTACATGAAACCAGGATGATGCTAAACTACTAGTCAAAGAGTCATACTGGATGGAACCAGGCCCTTCGGCCCGACTTGTCCATGGCAGTCCATTTATACTAGTCCCACCTGCCCAAGTTTGCCCATATCCCATTACACCTTTCCCATCCATGTACTTGTCCTAGCGTCTCTTAAATGTACTAATTGCTTTCTGTTGTATTAATTGGTTGATTGCACTAGGACAGATTTTCAGTAAATCTCCAGTAACACTCCCAATTTGCAGTGGTGTGTTGGATAATCAAATTAACTGGTCATTACTGTTCATTAAGTAGACGGTGGGTGGGGGGAACTCTAGTTTTAGAATCCTCTGCCCAGGGGATAAGTGTGCGTTTGTTCGTTCGTCCGTTCGTTTGTTTGTTCCGGTGAAGGCGCTGCGCACACGGCAGACAGCCAACACTCGCTTGTCTTTTCCTTTTTGTTTTCACTTTTAATTTAATTTTAATTTCCAGGTTTTCGTGCACCTTGTTGTGCGTTGTGACTGTTGGCTGACCAACTTCCCTCCGGGAATGAATAAAGTACTATCGCATTGCACTGTATCGAGTGCAGGCAACTTCATTCTGAATCAGAGTCACAATACGTGCAATTTGGTTTTGATCACTTAATTGAATACAATACGATGAAGGACATGAAACGCCGGAGTAACTCAGCGGGGCAGGCAGTATCTCTGGAGAGAGGGAATGGGTGACATTTCGGGTCGAGACCCCTCTTCAGACTGAGAACGGTGACTTCTCGACCCGAAATGCCACCCATTCCTTCTCTCCAGAGATGCTGCCTGTCCCGCTGAGTTACTCCAGCATTTCGTTTCTATCTTCGGTTTAAACCAGCATCTGCAGTTCCTTCCTACACAATGTACAATTAATACAAGTAGGGGGCGGCGCATTAGCACAGCGGTAGAGTTGCTGCCTTACAAAGCCAGAGACCCCGGTTCGATCCTGACTGCGGGTTCTGTCTGCACGAAGTTTGTACGTTCTCCCTGTGGCCTGCGTGGGCTTTCCATGAGTGAGTGTTCCATTTTCCTCTCACACGCCAAATACAACGCAGAATAGGGGGATCGAGAACCAGAGGGCATGATTTTGGGGTGAAGGGGAAAAGATTTAATAGGAACCTGAGAGGTAACAATTTCACCCAAAAGCTGGTGGGCGCATTGAACAAGCTGCCAGAGGAGGTAGTTGAGGCTGGGACTAACACAACATTGAACAAACATTTATACAGATGCACGGATAGGACAAGGTTAGAGGGATATGGGCAAAATGCAGGCAGGTGGGACTAGTGTAGATGGGACATATGAGACTCTTTGAGTTCACGACCAAAGGCTGTCCTGAGCTGAGTATGGACCTGCACTACATGGAAGGGCCACAATATCAAACAAAATGAAATTCCTTCACTGAAGCAGAGTAACAAAAACCTGACAGCATGTGATTCCATTTCTTGGCATCTCACTGAATAAACAAAGGCATAAGATACTTTAAAGCACAGTGGTATTTTGGCGTTGGAACAAGAATCCTAACAATGGGCTCCATGAGAAGAACGCATGGCCACAAACCGATTCAGAGCCAACCCAATGAGTAGGATGATGGATGATTCCTATCGACAACTTACCTTCACTTTTGACGTTTATAACAATAATTAGCAACGGCATTGGAAAAATCAATTGCTTCTGCGCATTGGCAGTAATCTTAAGTATACATGGCAGAGAATTTATAAAGCAGGAGCAATGACTTCAATGTACTGCTACAATTTAAAGCTTTGTTAGTCTTGGAACATAAGACACTGAAGTAATAGTGAGCCATTTGGCTGCTCATGATCACGGCTAATGTTATACTTCAGTACCATTTCGCTGCACTATCCCCCTAGCTCTTAATTCCCTTAATAGCTATAAATGGATCAATGTCTGTTTTAGTTATAGTTATACAGCATGAAACTAAGGCGCCCCGTCCCTGTTCCAGAGCCAACCTAATGGGTATGGTGATGGTAATTCCTATTGACAACTGACCTGCCCATGCTGAGCAAGATGCCCCATCTACATTAGTTCCACCTTCCCATGTATAGCCCATATCCCTCTAAAACAGCTCCAGAGACCCGGGTTCGAGCCTGACTATGGGTGCTGTCTGTACGGAGTTTGTACCCTTTCTCCCCGTGACCTGCGTGGGTTTTCTCTGAGATCTCCGGTTTCCTCCCACGCTCCAATGACGTACAGGTTTGCAGGTTAATTGGCTTAGTGTAAATGTAAATTGTCCCTAGTGTGTGTAGGATAGTGTTAGTCATAGCGTGGAAACAGGCCCAACTTGCCCACACTGGCCAACATGTCCCATCTACACTAGTCCCACCTGCCTATATTAGACCCATATCACCTCCAAACATGTCCTATCCACGTATCTGAATTATTTCTTAAATGTCCTAATAGCCCCTGCGTCACCTACTGCCTCTGGCAGCTCGTTCCACCAACAATTTGTGCAAAAAACAAAATCACCCCTCAGGTTCCTATTAAATCTTTCGCCCCACCTCTTACCTTATGTTTGGTTCAGCTAATTTCAGACAAACTGCAATAAAAGAAAATAAACTTTGCGGAAACTCTGCACCAAATCTTTAGTATGCCACGCACAACTTTGATTGTAATTAAGAGTAATAAATGTGATCACTGAGCCCATGAAGGTGTATCATCGCAGATGACAGGTACATTAGTAGCACCTCATTATTCAGCAGCAAATATTATGCTGTATGGCACGCACATAAAATACGGTTTAATTTTATGCTGCACATATTGCATGCATTTAGCGGAGAACCTTTTATCATCTGCACACTACTTTTGTGGTAAGCCAGAGAAAATGCATCCCCACAATGATGTGCGACAGGAACATGGATAGGGCAGGTTTGAAAGGCTATGGGCTAAATGCTGGCTGGTGGGACTAGTGTAGGAGGGACATGTGTAGGAAGGAACTGCAGATGCTGGTTTAAACCGAAGATAGACACAAAAAAGCTGGAGTAACTCAGCGGGACAGGCAGCATCTCCGGAGAGAAGAAACGGGTGACGATTCGGGCCAAGACCCATGTTGGCCGATGTGGGCAAGTTGGGCCGAAGGGCTTGTTTCCACTCTGTAAGAATATATCACTAACATCTGTGATAAAGACATCGCCACTTGAATTAAAATTCCATAATCATTTGCACCGGTCTAAACAACATTGTGTGAATCAAAACACTGTCCATCCTCACAGAATGTATTCATCATCACAAGTGTCTGATAATTGTATTAATTTACAGTCTATTATGTAACCTCTCCAATTTTATAAAGAACATATGATTTACTGAAAACTGACTGCCTTTTTCCTGTAAGTACAAGTTTCTGTACAGTTGTTGTCAATACAGGCTACACATTAATGATGGCCATTACCGTAAATCTCCGGGTTCGAATCAGGGCAAACTCGGGAGAACTCTTGAATGAACTCGTACAGTGAGACAGGGCTTTCAACCCGAAACGTCACCCATTCCTTCTCTCAAATTATGCTGGAGTAACTCAAAGGGTCAGACAGAAAAGGAATAGGTGACGTTTCGTGTCGAGACACTTCTTCGGATTGAGAGTAAGGGGGGAGAAGGGATTTGAAAGGATGGGGTGTGAAAACGACACATCAAAGCAGACGATCATAAGGAAATGTTATTTGAGGGGAAGGTGACAATATAAAGAGTAAAATTTATCAAAAGGATAGTGAAACTAGTCGTAGAACTAGGGTGGGGGAGGAACGGAGAGGGGAGGGAAAGCATCGGTTACTTGAAGTTAGAGAAATCATTCTAACCTGCTCCATGTTAAATGTAGATAAAAATGCTGGAGAAACTCAGCGGATGAGGCAGCATCTATGGAGTGAAGGAATAGGTGACGTTTCAGTTCGAGACCCTCGACCCGAAACGTCACCTATTCCTTCGCTCCATAGATGCTGCCTCACCCGCTGAGTTTCTCCAGCATTTTTATCTACCTTCGATTTTTCCAGCACCTGCAGTTCCTTCTTAAACATGCTCCATATAAATGTGCCTTTGTGAAAAAAGATAAGAGAAAATACCAGGCAATATCGCAGAACTAAAGTTACAATGGTGGAAGTAAAATGGGAGATTTAACGGCCTGTCCCACTGTACGAGGTAATTCAAGAGTTCTCCCGAGTTTCCCCTGATTCGAACTCGGAGAATTACGGTAATAGCCGCTCGTAGGTACTCGGGGCTCTCGTGGACATTTTTCAACGTTGAAAAATCTTCACGAGCTTACCGTGTTTCCCGAGTACCTGCCGTTAGCGTTACGAGCTGTTAAGAGACGTCCCGAGCTCCGACGTACCCGCTACGTACATTCTACGTGCTTACCACGAGTTTGATTTTTTTTTAAACTCGGGAGAGCTCCTGAATTACCTCGTACAGTGGGACAGGGCCTTTAAGATGCCCTGTAAAATTTTCAGTAATTTTGTAACAAAGTCTTGTCAGGACATGTAAGTGCAGGACAAAACAATGGCCAAAATATGAATCAGAATAAAGTGGCTTGTTTTTCTTCATAGTTACATTTATATTGCTGAATCATTTCCTATGGAACCAGGAAAGCTGTCGGTTGGGTAGGATTTTGCTGGCACCACCTCTCTTCATGGAAAGTGGCTTCCTTGAAACCATATTCCGTGAGATTGTTGACTTACATTCAAATGCAATTCTTGATGGATGAACCATGCATTACCAGCTGGAAAACCACCAATAAAATATCAGGAATTACAGACAAAAAGAGGAAAATTCCTGAATTGACGATGGTGCATGAGAATGTCTGGTGGTGCCTTGAAAACAACATTTCTTTGAGCGTGGAGCAAGCGAGGATAAGTATCTCATTATGAATAGCTGAAGCAGATGGCATTGAGGTAACTATAGACAATTGTTTCTGAATGAGAAGGCAATAGAAGAAGAAAAATTTGAATTAGTTTCAAAGGACTCGAGTGGAGTCCTGAACCAACACACACAGATTGAGAATAGACCCAAAATGCTGGAGTAACTCAACGGGACAGGCAGCATCTCTGGACAGAAGGAATGGGTTACATTTCGGGCCGATTGATTTGAATGTCCTATACTCATGCCACTGATTTGACTTTGCTTTTTAGACTTTAGAGATACAAAGCGGAAACAGGCCCTTCAGCCCACCGAGTCCGTGCCGACCAGCAATCATCCCGTACACTAGCACTATCCCACACAGTCGAGACAAATTGCCATTTTACCAAAGCCAAATAAACTACAACCCTGTACGTCGTTGTAGTGCGGGAGGAAACCAGAGCACCCGGAGAAAACCCACGCAGTCACGTGGGGAACGTACAAACTCCGTACAGACAGCACCCATGGTCCAGATGGAACCTGGGTCAAAGGCAGCAACTCTACCGCTGCACCACCGTGCCGCACTATTCCATCGCATACTATTTAAAATAACAAGTACAAATCAGCCCATCTTTAGTATGTGGGGCTGATTTGTGTTTTTAGCTCTGAAGATCTTTCCTGGTCCGAGAACACTAACGCAATTATCAAAAAAGCTCATCAGCGCCTCTACTTCCTGATAAGATTACGGAGAGTCGGTTTGTCAAGGAAGACTCACTCTAACTTCTACAAGTGCACAGTCAAGAGCATGCTGACCGGTTGCATCGTGGCTTGGTTCGGCAATTTGAGCGCCCTGGAGAGGAAAAGACTACAAAAAGTAGTAAACACTGCCTAGTCCGTCATCGGCTCTGACCTTCCTTCCAACGAGGGGATTTATTGCAGTCGCTGCCTCAAAAAGGCTGGCAGCATCATCAAAGACCCACACCATCCTGGCCACACATTCATCTCCCTGCTACCTTCAGGTAGAAGGTACGGGAGCCTGAAGACTGCAACAACCAGGTTCAGGAATAGCTACTTCCCCACAGCCATCAGGTTATTAAACCTGGCTCGGACAAAACTGATTATTAATAACCACTTTCTGTTATTTGCACTTTACCAGTTTATTTATTCATGTGTGTATATATTTATATCATGGTATATGGACACATTTATCTGTTTTGTAGTAAATGCCTACTATGTTCTGTGTGCTTAAGCAAAGCAAGAATTTCATTGTCCTATACAGGGACACATGACAATAAACTCACTTGAACTTGAACTTGAACTTAATTGGCCTCCGCAAATTGCCCCTCATTTGTCAGGAGTAGGTGTAAAAGTATGGAAACATCGAACTAGTGTGAACGGGTGATCAAATGATGGCCCAGACTTGGTGGGCTAAAGTTCCTGGTTCCATTCTGTGTCTCTAAACTAAACTAAACTAAACTAGCCTAAATGACTGTAGCATGTCAGCAGGAGCTTAGCACATTTAAAACATATATAAAAACAGGTAAGTAAGAATAACATTTTAAAAACATACTTTTAATGCCAGGCATTACTTGAGTTCCCCTTAGTATTGAGGCTCCTCCTCACTTTGCCACATGTATTACATTTCTATAGACTTAGTCATTGGAGTGTAAGATATTATAGTATTTCTCTTCCTTCTATAAATATGTCAAATGCCATTGACATTTAATTGGAAGCCTCTATTCATTTTGGATGCAAATAGCAAATAGGTAAAGCAGATCACTTCCAAAAGACGTGGTCTGCATTTATGGAACTATTACAAGCTAAGGTGCAATAATAAGTTAAAATATAAAGGCTACCAGGACCGGGTAATGGGGGGTATAAAATACATTTTTAATACAAACATGGTTGGTAGATCCTTTTTTGCGGAGTTTTGTGTTACAATAGAGCGACTGATTTTCCTTTTTTCCTTTTTTTTCCTTTCTTTCTAGGGTCTTAATTATTTTCTTTGCTTCCTTCTCTAATTCCTTCCCTAAGGGGTTCTTTTCTCCCAACACTTTCCTGCACCTTCACGATTCTTGCTTACTTTTCTTACTTCTTTTATTTCTTTCTCTTTTAAAGCTCAAAAAATGAAGTGGTACAACATAATGTAATAAGATATATGCGATGTATTAATGTGATTTACTGTACTGCTAATAAAAATTAAAAAAAAAAGCAAATAGGGAAACTATATATAATTAGGATAATTAGAATCAGTCTATCTTTTTCCACATGTGTTAGTGGTGTTGCCACCAAGTAAATATGATAGGATAAGATATGATATGAGACGATACAACAGGACTTTATTCATCCCAGGTTAGAAATTGGTCTGCCAACAATCATAAAACACAAGATACATTAAACATTAAATTAAAGTAATGAGGGGAAATTCCAGGATTGTGCAAAGATTGGGGGGGGAGTCAGTCTACCCCACGACAGAAGGGGGAGGAGTTGTACAGTTTGATAGCCCCAGGGAGAAAGGATCTCCTGTGGCGTTCTGTCCTGCATCTTGGTGGAACCAGTCTGTTGCTGAAGGTGCTCCTCAAGTTGGCCAGTGTGTCATGGAGGGGGTGAGCTGTATTGTCCAAGATTGAGGAGCATCCTCTCCTCCAGGACCTCCCATGAATCCAACTCCACCCCCAGGCCGGAGCCAGCCTTGCTGAGAAGCTTGTTGATTCTGTTAGCGTCCGCGGAAATCATTTTCAAGTGGAATAATTAATTTATATCTAGTTAATTTTCATTACAATTAAGTTGATCGGTAACTCACAGCGCCAGAGACCCGGGTTTGACCCTTAGTCACTTGGCCGTACAGAGTTTGTACGTTCTCCCCGTGACCTGCGTGGGTTTTCTCCGAGATCTTCGATTTCCTCCCACACTCCAAAGACGTACCAGGTTTGTAGGATAATTGGCTTGGAATAAAACGTGTAACTTGTCCCCAGTGTGTGTAGGATAGTGTTAATTTGCGGGGATCGCTGGTCGGTGTGGGCTCAGTGGTCGGCACGGACAAAATGGGCCGAAGGGTTTGTTTCCGCACTGTGTCTCGGAAACTAAAACACTTTTAGTTTATTTTTCAACTTTTCAAATGGCAAACCTTTAATAAAAATGTGTGCAAATATCCCGAAGTGAAAATATTACGATGTGTTAATAACACGTGCCCGTATTAATGTGAAAATTGACTCGCGAATTCCTGAGATCAAGGGATATGTCACAAGTTGTAAATCCCTGGTAAAATAGAGAAACAAAGTGAGCTCATTAATACAACTGCGTCTGGCCTGGAGGCAAAGTACGTTTGTGTTGGGTTAGCAAGTAGGTTGTGCCTGAAACATACGTCACACTATTTTATCGGCATTGCAGTTCCTACAGAGAACCTCAGTAATAATTCCACTGGTTCTTCCCCTTCCCCCTTTTTTAACCAGGTTACGCCAACTACCCCCCACCTATACACTAATCCCCCCCCCCCTCCTCACTGAACCCCCAGCATCCTCACCACAACCTCTGCCCACTCCCCTGATCTCAGTCTGGAGAAGGGTCTCGGCCCGAAACATCACCTATTCCATTTAGAGAGTGATACCAGCGTTGGAAACAGGCCCTTCAGCCCAACTTGCCCACACCGACCCAACATGTCCCATCTATACCAGTCCCACTTGACTGTGTTTGGCCCACATCCCTATAAACCTCTCCCACATCGCTCTAAACCCCCCTCTTTCTCCGGAGATTCTGCCTGACCCGCTGAGTTACTCCAACATTTTGTATCCGTCCACCTTATCAGATCATCTACAGTGAACATAATGTGGCAAAAAGCACTTGGTCCAAAATAAAAAAAAACAAGAGAGTTGATTTGCTCTGACCAATTCCATTGGTAAACAAAAAGCTGGAGTAACTCACAGCGGGACAGGTAGCATCTCTGGAGAGAAGGGATGGGCGAGGTTTTGGGTGGAGATCCTTTGACAGGTACATGGATTGGCCAGGTTTAGAGGGCTATGGACCTACACAGGCAGGTGGGGCTTGTGTAGATGGGACATGTTGGCTGGTGTAGGCAAGTTGGGCTGAAGGACCTACACTGTAAAATTCTATGACTCTAGGCATCCCAGATTTGTTTCACCACACACATATCTAAAAATGTACAGAGATTTGCTTGGTTTGAATAAGGAGAATCCAACACAGTTGTCGTAGTAAAATTTGGAATGTTTTCACCATAACTTTAATGTGAGGAATCTGCTTTAGTTTATATTGGATATCTTGAAGATACAGGGAAAACCAAGGGAATTATTCCTAACATGGAATTTGGTAATCCCAATGAATATTTGATCTCAACTGCACAGGAAAATCAAACTGTTCTAAAACACATAAAAACCTTTGGCACCTTAAATGGTAGGTAAATATAATAAAACAAACCCTTGCCAATTACTTTCAATGGGAATAAAAGTCCTGTATTTTTTTGGCATTTCCTTCAAGTGCTGGGTTTCATGGTTTGCCTCGTGTTAAGGAACCTTTATAAAATAAATCACAATATCAATTAACAAGACAATTACAAAGTGCAGCAGATAAAATGTGTAGGAAGGAACTGCAGCATTCCCTCTCCCTCTCCCATTCAATTCGCACTAGGTTCAGTCATCTTGTTGAGTCTCATTGTCTGCCACTCGTTTTCACCTCGCCCACAGTTAACAATGGCCTGTTTCCTTCATCATCATTCCCATTTTGCACCTTTCATTCATTTGATCTATATCTCTCTACATCACAGTCGATTTAAGAACAAGGAGTAAGCCATTTACAACGGAGACGAGTAAACACTTTTTATCACAGAGAGTGGTGAGGCTGTGGAATTCTCTGCCTCTGAGGGTGGTGGAGGCATATTCTCTGGATGCTTTCAAGAGAGAGCTAGATAGGGCTCTTAAAAATAGCGGAGTCAGGGGATATGGGGAGAAGACAGGAACGGGGTACTGATTGTGGATGATCAGCCGTGATCACATTGAATGGCGGTGCTGGCTCGAAGGGCCAAATGGCCTACTCCTGCACCTATTGTCTATATCTCTCGTTTCCCTCTCCCCTGACTCTCAGTCCGAAGAAGGGTCTCGACCCCGATACATTACCTATTCCTTTTCTCCAGAGATGCTGTCTGACCCACTGAGTTGCTCCAGCATTTTGTGCCTATCTCAGGCAATTACAAATTTAGATCATATTGAAAATGAAAGCAATAATCAGCTGACAAAGCAAAAATCAAAAAGCTCTTCTTGCGCAAACACTTATTAAAACAAACCCAGCCAGAAAGTAAAATGGCTCCAGTAACCAATGCAAAGAATCTGAGGTTAATGTGCTTGCAGTGTTATTTGCATCCCCCTGAGAAATGTAGAATTACGTCAGTAGTTCTATATATAGTAAGCAACAGGTCCCTGGCTATTAATTCCAATCTGACTGCTCCTTCTCTTCACCCTGTCAGATAGAACCAAAACAAGGATCCCCGAGAGATGATGACACAGAGAAGGTATATGATAAACAATGCATTTACTTGCTGTTAATTAGCCCGAGCTAGATTATACGTGATCATTGCATTTCTGAATCACACCTGAGCTACAACCAAGCAGGTCAAGCATAAATCATGTCCCGCTGAGTTACTCTGGCTTTTCTTGTCGATCTTCGGTATAAACCAGCATCTGCAGTTACTTCCCACACATAAATCATTTCTGATGGATATCTTCTATTTCACACTTGCATGTCATAGAGTCATAGAGTGTTCACAGTGTGGCAACAGGCTCTTCGGCCTAACTTGCTCAACATGTCCCAGCTACACTAGTCACACCTGCCTGCGCTTGGTCCATATCTCTCCAAACCTGTCCTATCCATGTACCTGTCTAACTTTCTTAAACGTTGGGATAGTCCCAGCCTCAACTACCTCCTCTGGCAGCTTGTTCCGTACACCCACCACCTTTGTGTGAAAATGTTACCCCTCAGATTCCTGTTAAATCTTTTCCTCTTCACCTTGAACCGACTGTATGTCCTCTGTTCCTCGATTCCCCTACTCTGGGCAAGAGACTTTGTGCATCTACACGATCTATGCCTCTCATGTGTTCAAATAATATTTAATGGATGGATGAAGTATCTAGTGATTGTGAATTTAAATGAAAGACTGGTTTTCGATTCAATGTAGACTCATGATAGGTCATGAGCATCGGTTCTGCTAAGATGGGATCATTAAACAAAAGGTTAACATCCTTGCTGAATGAATGCACAGCTGGTAACGGCACTGCCTCACAGGTCCAGAGACTTGGGCTCAATCCTGACCTTGGGTGCTATCTGTGTGGAGTTTGCACGATCCCCCTATGACCGCTTGTGTTTCTTCCTGGTGCTCTGGTTTCCTCCCACATCCCAAACACATGCAGGTTTGTAGGTCAATTGGCCTCTGTAAAACAATTGCCCTTGGTGCGTAAGGATTGGCTGAGAGAGTGGGATAACCATCCACTGAGTTGGATGATCAGCCATGATCATATTGAATGGCGGTGCAGGCTCGAAGGGCCGAATGGCCTACTCCTGCACCTATTTTCCGTGTTTCTATGTTAACACGGAACTAGTGTGAACGGGTGATCAATGATCGGCGAGGACGAGGCTTGAATCTCTGAACTAATATATCTGCATCTTTAAAATATTATTGGGGGAGCATGGTGGCTCAGCGGTAGAGTTGCTGCCTTACATCGATTGCAGCGCTGGAGACCCAGGTTCGATCCCGACTGCAGGTGCTATCTGGACGGAGTTTGTACATTCTCCCCGTGGCCGCGTGGAGTTTCTCCGGGATCTCCCGTTTCCTCCCACACTCCAGAAACGTGTAGGTTGATTGGTTTGGTGTATGTGACAATTGTCCCCACTGTGGGTAGGGTTGAGTTAGTGTGCGGGGATCGCTGGCCGGCATGGGCTCGGTGGGCCGAAGGGCCTGTTTCCGTGCTGTATCTCTAAACTAAACAAAATCAACGCAGTTCTTTGTCAGGACCTGAAATGCGTTCCAGATAAGATTCAATAAGAAAATGGTCACTGCTGTTCAAGGTCAAGGTCATTCATTGTGTGAAACACCAAGATGTAATAAGTTAGCACCACAAGGAACATGGGCTGGCTTGAAAGAAAACTCAAACGCATTCTTCACAGGGATGTGAACCATATGGGGATTTACTACAAAGACTGATTTCAAGCCAGACAAAATGAAGTACAATTCTGACCAATTTTATTTTGCTGGTACAACAGAGTTTTATGAGCTGCAGAACAGCCACGAGTTCAGATTGCACTGTGTCTAGCGTGTAGGGTTGTCAGCGTAGTCTATTTAAACGTGTAGGAAGGAACTGCAGATGCTGGTTTAAACCGAAGATAGACACAAAATGCTGGAGTAACTCAGCGGGACAGGCAGCATCTCTGGAGAGAAGGAATGGGTGACTTTTCGGGTCGAGACCATCCTTCATTTGCTCTTTCTCTCTCTACATCACCGTCTATATATATATATATATATATATCTCATTATCCTTTCCCCTGACTTTCAGTCTGAAGAAGGGTCTCGACCAGAAACGTCACCTATTCCGTTCTCTCCAGAGATGCTGCCTGTCCCGCTGAGTTCCTTGAGCATGTTGAGCCCCTCTTTAGTCAATTTGAACTCTGCTTATTATATTAGCCAAGTCACCTTGGCCAATGTCAAGAGCCTGTCCCACTGTACGAGGTAATTCAAGAGTTCTCCCGAGTTCTCCCCGATTCGAGCTCGTGTAATGTACGTAGCGGGTACGTAGGAGCTCGTGGATGTCACGTAGCGGCTCGTACGAGTAACGGTAGGTACTCGGGAAATCCAGTAAACTCGTGACGTTTTTTCAACGCTGTGAAAAATGTCCACGAGTAAAAAAATACTCGTGATGAGAAAAACCGTTACTTTTTTCTCGTACGAGCCCCTACGTACCCGCTACACGTTACACGAGCTCGAATCTGGGGGAACCAGGGAGAATTCTTGAATTACCTCGTACAGTGGGACAGGCCCTTAAGGAGTTAAATGATCTAAAGGAGGCTTTTGGTGCGGAATGGCGACTGGCACTGAGACATTCACTCACTCCGGGGAAGGCGTGGGTTGAACATATTTTTGCGGACAGGTCGGACCTCTTATGGATGATGTAATTCATGATGTCCGTCTGCCAGACGAGCAAAACAAGGTTGGCAGGACAATCTTCAAGGGCAACGACACCATTATACACACCAAACAACAGCAGATCGATCATGCTGTCAAAACTGCTGTCCTGAGCTGACTTTGTGGACGGCAGCCAAGTTAGCAGTGTCAGAAAGAAGCTGAAACAGCTGGCGTGGAATAGAATTTAATTGATGGCGAGTTACACGGACTTATGAACGCAATCTTTCTTAAACAAGCTTCGCTGCCTAGTTAAGCACACCGCTTTGCCCAGCGAAAATAACAAGACAGTTTTTAAAAAGTCATTAAACTGGCGAGGAATTAATGATTGAGTAATATGCTTTCTCCAAATTGGAAATAAGTAATATGTTCAGGAATCCCAGTGTGCTAGAGGCAATAAACAGCTTCCGCACACTGAATAAACACTGAGGCAACGGGTTGAGGTGTTTATTAGCGAGCAGATATTACTTCTTTAAAGGGTTCATTTTGGGATTCCAGAGTTTATTATGCGATTTCAACATTTAGTTCAACAGCGACAGGAGTTTGTGCGTTCTCGCCGTGACCTGCGTGGGTTTTCTCCGGGAACTCCGGTTTCCTCCCACACTCCAAAGACGTACAGGTTTGTAGGTTGACAAAAGTGCTGGAGAAACTCAGCGGGTGCAGCAGCATCTGTGGAGCGAAGGAAATAGGCAACGTTTCGGCACGAAACGTTGCCTATTTCCTTCGCTCCATAGATGCTGCTGCACCCGCGGAGTTTCTCCAGCACTTTTGTCTACCTTCGATTTTCCAGCATCTGCAGTTCCTTCTTAAACAGGTTCGTAGGTTAATTTGCTTGGATGTAAATGTGCAATTTGCAATTTACAAATGTAAATGTACCAAATGTACAACTTACAACTGTAAATACAAATTGTCCCTAGTGGGTGTAGGAATCGCTGGTCGGCACGGACTCGGTGGGCCGAAGGGCCTGTTTCCGCGCTGTATCTCTACACTTAACTAAAGTAACATTTACATTCTGTTGGATGATCAGCCATGATCAAATTGAATGGCGGTGCAGGCCCTGCAACTATTTTCTATGTTTCTATGTTATTCCCTTACCATGTATCTGTACTCTGTAAATGGCTCGACTGTAATCATATGTTGTCTTTCCGCTGACTGGTTAGCATGCGACAAAAGTTTTTCACTGGACCCGTGACAATAAACTAAACTGAACTAGTTTAGATTTGCATTCAGCACAAAAGTGTTAAATTGACTTTGGTAAAATTGTATATAGTCCCTAGCGCATGAAGGAAAGTGTTAGCTCGTGGCGATTGCTGGTCGGCGCAGATTCGGTGGGCTGAAGGGCCCGTTTCCGCGCTGTACTGCAGTTGTACAGGGGTCTTGGTGAGACCACACCTGGAGTATTGCGTACAGTTTTGGTCTCCTAATGTGAGGAAAGACATTCTTGCCATAGAGGGAGTACAGAGAAGGTTCACCAGACTGATTCCTGGGATGTCAGGACTTTCATATGAAGAAAGACTGGATAGACTCGGCTTGTACTCGCTAGAATTTAGAAGATTGAGGGGGGATCTTATAAAAACTTACAAAATTCTTAAGGGGTTGGACAGGCTAGATGCAGGAAGATTGTTCCCGATGTTGGGGAAGTCCAGAACAAGGGGTCACAGTTTAAGGATAAGAGGGAAGTATTTTTGGACCGAGATGAGAAAATCATTTTTTACACAGAGAGTGGTGAATCTGTGGAATTTTCGGCCACAGAAGATATTTGAGGCCAGTTCATTGGCTATATTTAAGAGTTAGATGTGGCCCTTGTGGCTAAAGGGATCAGGGGGTATGGAGAGAAGGCAGGGATGGGATATTGAATTGGATGATCAGCCATGATCATATTGAATGGTGGTGCAGGCTTGAAGGGCCGAATGGCCTACTCCTGCACCTATTTTCTATGTTTGTATGTTTCTATCTCTGAACAAAACTAAACGTTCAGATATTCTGGATAGCCCCTCATCGATTGAATGATGGTGCCTTAGACAGAGTGGCAATCATCCCAATGTGAAAGGGAAACTATCCAAACTACTGTGTGAGTCAATCCATGTGATACCTTCGGCACCGAAGATACAATTGGGAGGATTTATTGCAGAGAAGGACGCGCCACCTTTTCCATTTAAGGTCACTTCACAGTTTCATTCACCGTTTAACTTTCCAGCAGGGTAATTTGGCAGTAAAATTCACGGGACAGGATCATAAAGCAAAGGGAATCTGGAGAAAATTAATCCCTACTTGTTCACATCTGACCTATTCCCTGCAGTTCAAAGACTAGAGCCAACCTGCAGTGGAAAATGGAAGATCAAAGGAGACATATCTCATGCTTCTGAATGGAGTACACGCCAAGAATCATTATTGGCTGGACGAAGATGGCTCACTCTGTGTTGGAATCCACCACATAACCAACGGGAGATCGATCTCCCAGCCCCCATCACTGAGAAGGAGCAACATAATTGATGCTCGCCTATAAACCAGACGTAGAGGTTCATGCCAGAACCATAAAATTGGCTGCAGCTGTATCTTGACCTTTACGTTTAAATCACTCCACGATTTCCAGCAAGAGCGATTTCTGTCGAGCCTCTCCCTGTACGTGAAGCTCTTTTCCACAACACGTTCGACTGAACTGGCCTTTATAGTTCGGGGATTGTTTGAGGTGAAAGAATTGTGTTGCGAAAAGTCCCGATCGGTCTGTCGGAAACCCAACACCAAAACTATAGTCTGAAGTCTGAAGAAGGGTCTCGACCCGAAACGTCACCCCTTCCTTCTATCCAGAGATGCTGCCTGTCCCGTTGAGTTACTCCAGCATTTTGTGTCTACCTTCGGCCAAAACTGTAGCCCTTCCTGTGCACCTCAGCAACAGAAAGTAGGGTCCACATCTGTCCCTGACACATACGCCTACAGCTGCAATCAGTTACCAGAAAATCTAACGTACAAAATGTTACTTCAGGGACATCTTCTGACAAATTCATATTCAGCATTACATTCTTCTAAGAATGGAAAAGAATTGAATGGAGGTCCCATTTATCAAAGAGTGAAAGTAAACAGTGGCGCAGCGGTACGGTTGCTGTCTTACAGTGCTTACAGCGCCGGAGACCCGGGTTCGATCCCGACTACGGGTGCTGTCTGTACGGAGTTTGTACGTTCTCCCCGTAACCATGTGAGTTTTCTCCGAGATCTTTGGTTTCCTCCCACACTCCAAAGGCGTACAGGTTTGGAGGTTAATTGGCTTGGTATAATTGTCAATTGTCCCCAGTGTGCGTAGGATAGTGTCAGCGTGCGGGGATCGCTGGTCAGTGTGGACTCGATGGGCCAAAGGGTCTGTTTCTGCGCTGTATCTCTAAAGTAAACTAAACTAAATGTGATTGGAAGAAACTGTGTTCTTAATGGCTGCCTTCGGTTGCATAAGATTTCTCCGTTCATTTTTTAATTCAATATTTCATCTTGGGATGGCAATGACTGCCTTTTTGTTGCTCATCGCAAGGAACTGGTGGTGAACCGCCTTCTTGAGAGATTGGAGTTCATTTGGAGCCAGTTAGATTTTGGCAGGGTGATGATGGATGATAGTTCCAGATCAGAGCGCTCTCCAATTTGGATGGATGGATGGTGGCATGCCCCACCTGCACCTTCTGCATTCGTTCGAGACACCAGAGGTAACTAATTTGAAGAGGCATCGGGCAGTCGGATTGAAAACTGGAGTTAGTGAAAGTTGGCGGCCGCTGTGAGCCACGAGTGGAGGGAATGATCGGTTTAGACCTGGCGAACAATAGGCAGACTGCTTCGGCTTGTCTTCAGCCAAACATCTTGTGCATTGTTGCAGTTGCTCTCATCAAAGCAAATGTGGTTTCTCATCAGAAGCCCAACATCTGGCTTGTAGCAAGTAGGAAGGCTTGAGATGGAATGTACTTTTCACTCACAGCTGCAAACCAGTTACGTTCCCAGTCCACTGTGACCCCCTCGGAGTTTGGTGATAAGGAATTACACACCAACACATGAGCGCACAGGGACGCAGGAGGATGAGGGCTGATCTTGCGGAGGTGTATAAAATCATGGGAGGAATAGATCAGGTAAATGCACGGAGTCTCTAGGTGAAGGGGAAAAGATTTAACAGGAATCTGAGGGGTAACCTTTTCACACAAAGGGTGGTGGGTGTATGGAACGAGCTGCCATAGGAGGTAGTTGAGGCAGGGGCTATGGGTAAAACAGGTTTGGAGGGACATGGGCCAAACGCGGGCAGGTGGGACTAGTGTAGATGGGACATGTTGGGCAGAAGGGCCTATTTCCATGTTGTAAGACTCTATGACTCTCTCACTATGACATACAAGTTCCAGACGGCTGATTCTGGAACAATTAGTCACCACCTTCTATAAGGATCATGGTTTATTTAATTATAATCTCAATTCTGCATTCTTTCTACCTTTTGTAATCTTTCACCCCCCTTGCCTGTCAAGGATTTACCTCTGCCTTATACGTAAATACTCCACCATTCTTTGTGGAAGAAAATTCCAACCCATTCCAACTCACACCCATGCATCCAAGATGGCGGCCAAGCCAGGCGACTCTTTGTGAACTGGTCACAGAGGTGGATTCTGCAATCACGCATTACAATCGCTCTACTCTATGAAATCTGTACTCCACCGGCAACATTTCTTACTTTAATCACTAATGGGGCCGTCCCACTTACGTGATTTTTTTCGGCGACGTGTTGGCACCCGTCATAGTCGCAGCAGGTCTCCGAAAATGTTCAACATGTTGAAACGGCAACCAGTACGACTGTTTGGGCGAATACTCGCGGCCAGACTGGCTTCATCCCGTGACATGTCTCCAGGGTGCCGCCTGTATGGTTGCGAGTCGTCTCCTCAGTCGCCCAAAGAATAATAGCATCTTTCTGGTCGTTGCTGAATATTCGACATGATGAACATTTTCGGCAACTTATGGCGGGTGCCGGCAGTCTCCGAAAAAATGTGCGTAAGTGGGACAGGCCCTTTATTCCCTTTATCATGAATCTGTGCACTGCGGACGGCTCGATTGTAATCATGTATTGTCTTCCCGCTGACTGTTTAGCATGCAACCAAGGCTTTTCACTGTACCTCGGTACGCGTGACAATAAACTAAACTCAAACTCAAACTCACACTCACACCTGAGTGAAACTTGGCCTCACCTCTGTCTTATTTTATACAGTAATTCTCAAATTTTAAATCTTCGCCCAAGATGACACAACCTCTCCACATCCACTTGTCCAGATCCCACAGTGTCGAGCATGTTTAGAAACATAGAAACATAGAAATTAGGTGCAGGAGTAGGCCATTCGGCCCTTCGAGCCTGCACCGCCATTCAATATGATCATGGCTGATCATCCAACTCAGTATCCCGTACCTGCCTTCTCTCCATACCCCCTGATCCCCTTAGCCACAAGGGCCACATCAAACTCCCTCTTAAATATAGCCAATGAAGTGGCCTCAACTACCCTCTGTGGCAGAGAGTTCCAGAGATTCACCACTCTCTGCGTGAAAAAAGTTCTTCTCATCTCGGTTTTAAAGGATTTCCCCCTTATCCTTAAGCTGTGACCCCTTGTCCTGGACTTCCCTAACATCGGGAACAATCTTCCTGCATCTAGCCTGTCCAACCCCTTAAGAATTTTGTAAGTTTCTATAAGATCCCCTCTCAATCTTCTAAATTCTAGAGAGTATAAACCAAGTCTATCCAGTCTTTCTTCATAAGACAGTCCTGACATCCCAGGAATCAGTCTGGTGAACCGTCTCTGCACTCCCTCTATGGCAATAATGTCCTTCCTCAGATTTGGAGACCAAAACTGTACGCAATACTCCAGGTGTGGTCTCACCAAGACCCTGTACAACTGCAGTAGAACCTCTCTGCTCCTATACTGAAATCCTTTTGCAATGAAAGCTAACATACCATTCGCTTTCTTTACTGCCTGCTGCACCTGCATGCCTACCTTCAATGACTGGTGTACCATGACACCCAGGTCTCGCTGCATCTCCCCCTTTCCCAATCGGCCACCATTTAGATAATAGTCTGCTTTCCTGTTTTTGCCACCAAAATGGATAACCTCACATTTATCCACATTATACTGCATCTGCCAAACATTTGCCCACTCACCAGCCTATCCAAGTCAACCTGCAGTCTCCTAGCATCCTCCTCACAGCTAACACTGCCCCCCAGCTTAGTGTCATCCGCAAACTTGGAGATATTGCCTTCAATTCCCTCATGCAGATCATTAATATATATTGTAAATAGCTGGGGTCCCAGTACTGAGCCTTGGGGTACCCTACTAGTCACTGCCTGCCATTGTGAAAAGGACCCGTTTACTCCTACTCTTTGCTTCCTGTTTGCCAGCCAGTTCTCTATCCACATCAATACTGAACCCCCAATGCCTTGTGCTTTAAGTTTGTATACTAATTTTTTATGTGGGACCTTGTCGAAAGCCTTCTGGAAGTCCAGATACACCACATCCACTGGTTCTCCCCTATCCACGCTACTAGTTACATCGTTTAGTTTAGTTTAGTTTAGAGAGACAGTGCGGAAACAGGCCCTTCGGCCCACCGAGTCCGCGCCGACCAGCGATCCCCGCACATTAAAACAAGCCTACACGCACTGGGGCCAATTTACACGTGTACCAAACCCAAGCCACAAACCTGCACATCTTTAGACTGCGGGAGGAAACCGAAGATCTCGGAGAAAACCCATGCGGTCACGGGGAGAACGTACAAATTGCGTACAGACAGCACCCGTAGTCGGGATCGAATCTGGGTCTGTGGCGCTACAAGCGCTGTAAGGCCGCAACTCTACCACTACGCCACTGTGCCACACTTTTGATCGTCTTGTGGATCCTGTGGATACAAAACAAGCCAGAGCCAGCTGCCCTGATAATGCAATCCTCTCATTTCAGGCATTGGTCTAGTAATTCTTCTGTCAACTGCTTCCTAAGCATTCACATCCTTACTTAAATAAGGAGACCAATACAGCACACAATGCTCCATGAGGTCTCACAATGACCTTACGTAACACAAACATAAACTCCCTCCCACATCCATGTTCTCCGACTAGTTTCCATGTCCTGATTACATTTTAAGGATTGTATGCTTCCTTGTCAACTTCCCCTCAGCTAACAATGCACCATTCTACATTGCTTAGAATCATCCTCCCCTTTGATCTGTGTTTTCACACCTTACCCTTCCATATCTCTGTGTCTTCCTCTCGGCTGACTCTCAGTCTGAAGAAGGGTCTCGACCCAAAACATCACCTATTTCTTCTCTCCAGAGATGCTGCCTGTCCCGCTGAGTTACTCCAGCTTTTTGTATCTGTCGTCAGAGTAAACCAGCATCTGTAGTTCCTTCCTACGCATAAAGTTCCTCTTTTGTGTTCAATTCTCTTTGCAACCAACAATAATATTTTGTTACCTTTCACAATACTGCATTGTCATCTGCAGATTGTAATGATGAACATTTTATATTGGAATGTAATGTTGCTATTAGTTCCTGACGATGTTATCTTATCAGATGCATCCACTGTTTAGCACATACGTCTCAATTCCGCACAAATCTAGTAAAGATGCCAGACTGAGTTTTATAGGAAGATTGAATGTAATAAACCACATAGAAAATAGCCGCTGATCTCAAGCCAGTGATTACACTGCGATACAAAGAATACAGGTGTGATTCTTAACTGCAAAAACGGTAATTGTCCTGAATTTGTTCTCCTATGTCGATTAGTTTTAAATGTGCTCGTGAGACCACACCTGGAGTATTGTGTGAGGAAGGATATTCTTGTTAATGAGGGAGTGCAGAGTAGGTTCACCAGGTTAATTCCCGGGAATGGCGGGACTGACATATGATGAATGAATGGAACGACTATTCACTGGAATTTAGAGGGATGAGAAGCATGTCAAATACTTAAGGGATTAGACAGGCTAGATGCAGGAAAAATGTTCCCAATGCTGGGGGAGTTGCCCTCACCACCCTCTGAGGCAGAGAATTCCTCAGACCCGCTGAGTTACTCCAGAACTTTGTGTCTATCTAAGTGCTAGTGGTATTTTGCTATGAATGAGATGTGGACTGGTTCTTTCAGGCGAAAGAGCCCATGGCAATGTTCGAAGGACAGCAGCAAACTTCTAACGAACAAAACTGTAACTGAAGTGGCCTGTATTCTCAGTGTAGGTTGTGTGTTCTCACTGTGAGCAAGGGGATCATGACAGAAGCCTCCTCGCGGCGATCCGTGGAAGCGGCAACGCGGTGCGCTCTGTGACGCGTCGGGTGACAATTCTGTCAACATGTTGGACGACAACAGAAGCCAACAGCGAGCTACATCGTCTAACACACGAGCGCGAACGAACTGGCTGCCCTCTTTCCCGAGATGAAAACCATGGCTCTATTGAGTGTAGAGCGTTTCAGGTTCTCCTGTGAGCCGAGAAGATTTCCTTTGATTTGTGTTATCCCAAAAAAAAGGTCAAACATGAAACACAAAACTTGGCCACGTGTCGGAAGGAACTGCAGACGCTGGTTTGAACCTGAAGATGGACACAAAATGCTGGAGTAACTCAGCGGGACAGGCAGCACCTCCGGAGAGAAGGAACGGGTGACGTTTCGGGTCGAGACCCTTCTTCAGACTAGAAGTCTGGGATCAAGGAGAGAGCGTTCACGTCACGGCCCTGTTTCCACCAATCTTCCCGCCACCACCACAAGACAGACACCATTGTACGCAGATGCCGAGAAGTGCATTCAGCTCTGGCTGAACAACTTCTAATCTTGTGTGTGGAGTCGCTAGGAAGAAGAAGACTAGAAGTCTGAAGTCTTTCAGCTCACAAAACCTGGCCAAGCTCCTTTTTATATCTTTTTTTTAAAATTTTAATTTTGTTAGCCCTTGCTGTCTCTGCCCCTTCCTCAGCCCTCGGGCTCCTCCTCCTTTTTCCTTTCTTCTCCCCACCCCCCCTCCCCGCCCCCATCAGTCTGAAGAAGGGTTTTGGCCCATTACGTTGCCTATTTCCTTCGCTCCATAGATGCTGCTGCACCCGCTGAGTTTCTCCAGCAGTTCTGTCTACCTCCTTTTTACATCGCTACTCGCGCTACTTGTGCTACTTTTTACATCACGGCGGACCACTGATGGAACATCACATTGCACCAACTTCCAGTAGGACGCCACCGTCTATCAGTTTGCTCATTATTATTTCCACCAGTCTCAATAAACATCCATGTCAGACTGCGATGTCACGGACAATCACTGGAAGCGCTTGTCAACATTTGATTACATCTGGCTACACTTATGGAAATTATTTTTTTTAATGTATATTATATTTCCAAATGATTGTTCCTTTGCTTTTCTGTAAAACATTAAGTTTGATTCAAAGCTGACATTATTTTGCCAAGACAAAATGTTAATGGCAGTGGCGGGAGGGGGGAAGATAAATGGTTGCAAGTAAGTTATTAACAGATGTTCTATACGTTTAGATCGAAACTTCAGACAGTTTGAGGTCCACTGAAGAGGTCTTTGGACGGCAGGACCTGGCAGCTTATGAAAGACACTGAATATATTGCCATCCACAAAATGATGACAATCATATGGGATTTATCTGTGCCGTTCCTATCAATAACTGCACCAGAAAGACTGCTGCCATTAGTCTTTGGTCAAATGGGACGAGCTTAGATGGGGCATTTTGGTCGGCATGGATGAGTTTAGTTTAGAGATACAGCGCGGAAACAGGCCCTTCGGCCAACCGAGTCCGCACAGACCAGCGATCCCAGCACATTAACATCATTCTACACTAGGGACATTTTTTACATTTATACCAAAGCAAATAAACCTACAATCCTGTAGGTCGTTGGAGAGTGGAAGGAAACCGGAGCACCCGGAGAAAACCCACATGGCCACAGGGAGAACTCCGTACAGACACGCACCCGTGGATGGGATCGAACCTGGGACTCTGGCGCTGTAAGCGCTGCAAGGCAGCAACTCTACTGCTGCGCCACCGCGCCGCACCTGACAGACCTGTTTCCATGTTTTATAACAGAGAATATTTTGTACAAAGAACAAGGGAATGCCCTATTTTATAAATAAAGACATAAAGAACAAAGATATAGAGAATCTGTATTTTTTACAAGAATATATATCTAGAAACGAGTTGCACAACCTCTTGCACTTCTTGTGGTTTTTACAAGTCATTCAAGCACCTTTTCAATCATTTGGCAGTACAACATCAAGTGTGCCGAATAGCTGACAGAGAGTTGCCTTCGTGTACAGTGGTGCAGCGGTAGAGTTGCGGCGTCACAGCGCCAGAGACTCAGGTTCGTTCCTGACTGCAGGTGCTTCTCTGTACGGAGTTTGTACGTTCTCCCTGTTTAGCTTAGAGATACAACGTGGAAATAGGCCCTTCGGCCCACCGAGTTCGCACTGACCAGCGATCCCCGCACACTAACACTGCCCTCCACACACGAGAAAAAATGTACAATTATACCAAGCCATTTAGCCTACAAACCTGGATGTGTTTGGAGTGTGGGGGGAAACCGGAGATCCCGGAGAAAACTCACGGGGAGACCATACAAACCAGGTACCTCGGGGTCAACATCAGCCACGACCTGACCTGGACCGTCAACATCACGGCGACGGCCAAGATAGGACTTCAAAGGCTTCACTTCCTGAGGTGCTTGAAGAGGGCACGTCTCCCACAACAGCTGCTGGTGAGCTTCTACAGGTCGGCCATCGAGTCAGTTCTCACATACTGCATCACAGTATGGTACTCTGGCTGCACCGCAGAGAACAGGAAAGCTCTCCAACGCGTCTTTAAGACTGCTGAGAGGATCACTGGCACCCAGCTCCCCAGACTGGAGGACATCTACCGGACCCGGTGCATCCGGAGGGTCAAGGGCATCATTAGAGACAGCACACACCCTGGACACTGCCTCTTCACCCCCCTGCCCTCAGGAAGACGATACAGGACACTGAGCACCCGCACGACAAGACTAAAAAACAGCTTCTACCATCGAGCTGTGACACTACTGAACTCTATCCCCCTCCCACACTGATCCCCCCCTCTCTCTCACACACACCCGCCCATACTCCTATATGTTTATAGTCTAATTTTTTAATAGTTATTTTTTAAACGTATTTTTATACTCATATTCCTGTGCAGCTGGAGGACTGCTCCAACAAAATTTCGTTGTCTTGTACAATGACAATAAAGATTATTATTATTAAACCATACAACATACAAACATACATCGAACCCGTGTTTCTGCTGCTGTACCTTAGCCTTTGAAGATTATTCTCTATTACAGATTTATTGAATGTTCTCTGTCATCGTCCAAAAAGTGAGAAAGAGGGTGAATGGAATTTCAACACAAACTAGCATCGACTCAATATTAAACAAATAGGAATGAATGATTTAAGGGCCTGTTCCACTTTCAGGATCTAATTCACGACCTTTTTTACTCGTGGACATTTTTCATTCAACGCTGCGACATTCTTGATGCCACGAGTACCTACGACTAGCATTACGACTTGCTACGACCTCGTGACGACCATGCTGCGAGTACGAGTCAAGGGCAAACTCGGCAGAGGTCGTGAATTAGGTTGTGAAAGACTTCACATGGTACTAGCTGCTGCAACTGCGTGAAAGAGTCCTTTTCTCCATGGATGCTGCCTGACCCGCTGAGCTACTCCAACATTGTTTTATCTATCTACGGTGTAAACCAGCATCTGCAGTTCCTTCCTACACAGCGTTAGAGAGCCAATTGCCACATTGAGAAGTACATGTAAATTTTTTTCTTTTTTTTTCAGATTTGAGTTGTTTTGTCTTGAGTCGGGGTAATGACCAGATGGAATAATTATGAGTTGTGTAGATTTTCTTTTGTCCAAACATACAATTTTTTTTGGCAGCTGATCAGAAGCATAGAAATTAGTTCAGATCTCATCTATTCTAACACGTAAATGATTGCCCGTGAGGTTCAGAGAAAATGATGATCAAATACATATTTGAACAAATCCCACACATGTTCATATTAACCGGAATGAGCATAGATCACCATCTGGGTGAGTGAATTGGATAACATTGCAAGTTAACAGTGGATGTAATTATTTCCATGCTTTTTCTATCTGCACCAATTTACAGTTAGGGAGAGAGATATATTTCCCAGCCAAATAACAATGGTGGTTCCTTTCCAAGGGATAGGGTGCAGTCACACTGGTGGAGGTGGAGATTGATAGGTTCTTGATTAGTGCGGATGTCAAGGGTTTATGGGGAGAAGGCAGGAGATGGGGTTGAGAGGTGAAGGTGGATCAGCCGTATTGACTGGTGGAATAGACATGATGGGCCGAATGGACTCATTCTGCTTCTACATCTCCCAATGAGAGGTTTGGTTATGGTAACGCCATTGCATGTCAAGAGGAGAAACTCAGACTCTCTACCCTTGGAAAGGATAATCTCCTGTCACTTAAATTGCCCCAAACATGAACGGCATATTGGACTTGGCGCATCTATACATGGGATGATTCGTTAGCTGAGCATTTGTAAATTAGCCTGAACATTTTTATTGCTGGGTGAGTTGCTGCCTTCCAGCGCCAGAGACCCGGGTTCAATCCTGACCACGCGTGCTGTCTGTACGGAGTTTGCACGTTCTCCCCGTGACCGTGTGGGTTTTCTCCAGATGCTCCGGTTTTCTCCCACACTCCAAAGACGTACAGGTCTGTCATATCAATGTAAAACTGCCCCTAGTGTGAGTAGGATAGTGTTAGTGTGCGGCAATCGCTGGTCGGCGCAGACTCGATGGGCCGAAGGGCCCGTTTCCGCGCTGTATCTCTAAACTAAACCAAACATCAGATCTAGAGATAAAGACATGATCACAATGAGACGGCTGATGGTAGTTGGCCGCGGAAAAAATGTTCCATGTAAGTCTCAGGTGAATAATTGGACTCAGTTTGTCTTGCGATATCCTGAGAGAAGATCCAGTGAGCAATGAGCTAAAAATACATTTCATATTTCCCCAATGAACAACTAATTAGTTTTATGACCAGCTGGCAAAGTAAATGCTCCTAACTACCATTTTACGAAGTGACGAGTGATCCATTAACATAATTCTGTTCAAGCTGCCATGAAAGGGAATCTTAAAGAAAAAAAAAGAATCTTAAGCCAGAGACTCAAAGGCAATTGAACTGTTTCTGGGTGAAAATAAAATTTGTATAAAAGAAAATTCCAAAGAAATGTAGATTTCTCACATTCACTGGAAAAATTCACCCAGCGTTCGTTATTCATTGAGAAACTTTCAATTGTACAGAACTGTATCACAAAGTTACGGATTATTCTGGCATTATGCACAAGCTGACACCAAATAATCAAAACCTTTGACAGGTTTCAGCTGTTGTTTTGCCAAGATTATTGACAGAACTTTAACAAACGTCCCATTTGTTTCCTAATATAATTTTCACGTTATTTTTTATCATCCTCCAGGAACTTGCTAAAATACATTCAGACAACTAGCAGTACTTAAAATTCTGACTTGTGGATCAGAACTTCCTTTCCTGGTCTGCCCCTGTCTGCTTCCAATGTTCTGTTGTGTTCTGCACCAAGTTCCTGACAGATCATTGGGACCCGTGTCCACACTAACCTGGATGAGAACTCTGTCATTCAGCTGCCAAGGAAAGTCAGTTAAGGGCCGGTCCCACCAACATGCGCCTGCATGCGGCAAGCGCGACCTAACCAGAAGCGGTGGCCGCGCGGAGGTCGAGTGAGTGACATGAAGTGTGAGCGAAGTCCGCGGGAAGTTCGTGTGTGACGTACGGCGTCGAGGCGGCTGCGGGTCGGCAGGCCGTTGCCGCGCGGAATTTTTGAACGCGGTCAGTTTTTCGGAGCCCCGCGCAATGTCGGGACCAGCTCCGCCCAACTCCATACGGCTCCGGCGATCGAAGTGGGACCGGCCCCGCGAGGCCGTACGGCTCAAGCGACCACGTTAGGTCGCGCTTGCCGCATGCGGGCGCATGCTGGTGGGACCGGCCCTTTAGGTCGCGCTTGCCGCATGCAGGTCGCATGCTCGTGGACAGGCCCTTAACAGCTCTGCAGGGGAAAGTGATGTGGAATGTACTGTAGCAGGCAGACAATGAAACCAAACCAATGGATGAGTTTTGTGTTAATCTCACACAGCATCTGTCTGCAGACAGCAGAGACTCTTCGTGCAGTGAAAAAGATGAATCGTGACTTTTCATAATATTGCTCCCTATGTTATTGTCCAGGCACGGTGGCGCAGCGGTAGAGTTGCTGCCTTACAGCGCCAGAGATCCGGGTTCGATCCCATACTACGGGTGCTGTCTGTACGGAGTTTGTACCTTCTCCCCATGACCTGCATGGGTTTTACTCCAGTTTCCTCCCGCACTCCAAAGACGTACAGGTTTGTAGATTAGACAAAAATGCTGGAGAAACTCAGCGGGTGCAGCAGCATCTAAGGAGCGAAGGAGATGCTGCCTCACCCGCTGAGTTTCTCCAACATTTTGTCTACCTTCGATTTTCCAGCATCTGCAGTTCCTTCTTAAACAGGTTTGTAGATTAATTGGCTTTGGTAAAATTGTAAATTGTCTCCAGCGTGTGTAGGATAGTGTTATGGGCCTGACGCACTTAGGCGATCTTTTAGGCGACTGCCAGCGACAACCTACGACAACCCACAACTGCCCAAATTGTCGCCACTGTCGGCAAAACATTTTCAACATGTTGAAAATTTTTCGGCAGTCGCCTGTAGTCGCCTAAAAATTCACCTAAGTGGGACAAGCCCTTAAGTGTACAGGGTAATCATAGGCCCTGTTTCCGCGCTGTATCTCCAAGCTAAGCTAATATAAGCATCTGCCTGCAGATAGCAGGGACTCTCTTTAAAATGAAAAAGAAGGAATCATGTCTTTACAGAATATTGCACCCGATATTTTTGTTGAGATGACCGAAGTGAATGTTTTAAACGCATGCAGTTCTTTGTTCATTGAAGTATTCCTTGATTTGCCACAATGACACACAATTTAATGTGAATATCTAGAACTAAAGTGGGTGGTATTGTTGGCAGTGGAGGTGGTTATCAAATATTACAGCAGGACCTTGATCGGTTAGGCAGGCGGGTTGAGGAATGGTTGATGGAATTTAATGCAGAACATTTTGAGGTGTTGCATATCGCAAAGTCTAACAAGGGCAGAAATTCCACAGTGAATGGTAGGGCTTTGTGGAGTCTTGTAGAGCAGACTCCTACTGTAGGAGTCAGGTCCATAATTCCATGAAAGTAGCATCACAGGTAGATAGAAACATAGAAAATGGGAGCAGGAGTAGGCCATTCGGCCCTTCGAGCCTGTACCGCCATTCAATATGATCATGGCTGATCATCCAACTCAGTATCCCATCCCTGCCTTCTCTCCATACCCCCTGATCCCTTTAGCCACAAGGGCCACATCTAACCCTCTTAAATATAGCCAATGAACTGTGGCCTCGACTACCTTCTGTGGCAGAGAATTCCACAGATTCACCACTCTCTGTGTGAAAAAAAAATTTTCTCTCATCTCGGTCCTAAAAGATTTCCCTCTTATCCTTAATCTGTGACCCCTAGTTCTGGACTTCCCCAACATCGGGAATAATCTTCCTGCATCTAGCCTGTCCAACCCCTTTAGAATTTTGTAAGTTTCCATAAGATCCCCCCTCAATCTTCTGAATTCCAGCGTGTACTGGAGATAGGGGGCTCAAACGGCTTTGAGCACGTTGGTCTACACCAGTAAGACTATTGAGTGCAAAAGTTGAGAATTCATGGTGCAGTTATATGAGATGTTGGTGAGGCCACATTTAGAGTATTTTGTTCAGCTTTGGGCACCACATTATAGTAACGATGTTGTCAAGCTGGAAAAAGTGGAAATAAGATTCACAAGAATGTTGCCCAGAACTTGAGGACCTGAGCTATAGGGAGTGGTTGATCAGGCTAGGGCTTTATCTGTTGGAGTGCAGGCTGCTGAGGGGTGATCTGACACAGGTGTACAAAATTATGAAGGGTATACATCAGATAAATGCGCAGTCTTTTGCCCAGAGTAAGGGAATTGAGAACCAGAGGACATAGGTTTAAGGTGATGTGTGAAAGATATTACAGGAACCTGAGGGGTAACCTTTTGACACAAAGGGTGGTGGGTGAATGAAACGAGCTGCTAGAGGAGGTAGTTGAGGCTGGGACTATTGCAACGCTGAAGAAACGTTTAGACAGGTACATGGATAGGACAGGTTTACATGGATATGAGCCATTCCCATACTGACCTTTCTGTCCTGGGCCTCTTCCATTGTCAGAGAGTGAGACCCAACTTACACCCCAGCGGTATGAACAGTGACTTCTCTAATTTCAAGTAACCCTTGCTTTCCCTTTCTCTCCATCCATCCCCCCTTCCCATTTTTCCGACCAGTGCGACTGTCCTCGACTACATTTTATCTCTGTTTGCTTTGTTGTTACTTTCTCCTAGATAACGATGACCTATTCTACATTTTCCTTGATTTCTGCCCCCTTTGTCTCATTTTCACACCGTACACTGCCTTATCTCTGTATCTCCCTCTCCCCTGACAGTCTGAAGAAGGGTTTTGGCCCGAAACGTTGCCTGTCTCCTTCGCTCCATAGATGCTGCTGCACCCGCTGAGTTTCTCCAGCATTTTTGTGTACCGTCTGAGGAAGGGTTTCTTCCCAAAACATCACCCATTCCTTCTCTCCAGAGAAGCTGCCTGTCCCGCTGAGTTAACCATATAACCATATAACAATTACAGCACGGAAACAGGCCATCTCGGCCCTACAAGTCCATGCCGAACAAATTTTTTTCCCCTTAGTCACACCTGCCTGCACTCGTACCATAACCCTCCATTCCCTTCTCATCCATATGCCTATCCAATTTATGTTTAAATGATACCAATGAACCTGCCTCCACCACTTCCACTGGGAGCTCATTCCACACCGCCACCACTCTCTGCGTAAAGAAGTTCCCCCTCATATTACCCCTAAACTTCTGTCCCTTAATTCTGAAGTCATGTCCTCTTGTTTGAATCTTCCCTATTCTCAAAGGGAAAAGCTTGTCCACATCAACTCTGTCTATCCCTCTCATCATTTTAAAGACCTCAATCAGGTCCCCCCTTAACCTTCTGCGCTCCAGAGAATAAAGCCCTAACTTGTTCAACCTTTCTCTGTAACTTATTTGTTGAAAACCAGGCAACATTCTAGTAAATCTCCTCTGTACTCTCTCTATTTTGTTGACATCCTTCCGATAATTGGGCGACCAAAATTGTACACCATACTCCAGATTTGGTCTCACCAATGCCTTGTACAATTTTAACATTACATCCCAGCTTCTATACTCAGCATTTTGTGTCTATTTTGGGCCCAAACACAGACAGGTGGGACTAGTGTAGATGGGGCAAGTCGGTCGGAGTGCGCAGGTTGGCTGAAGGGCCTGGATTCACACTGTACGCCTCTGTGACTCCAGTTGATTCAGCCCTGTTGAGAATGTTTAGCACACCAGGCCTTGACATTCAAAAATAACAACGTAAGCACATGTCCTGTTGATGCATTTCCCACAAGATTCCTTTTAAATGACTGCGCAGTGAGGTCATTGATGTGAATAAGGCACTGAAAATGATAAACGTATAAGGCACGGTTGTGTTTTAATTCTCAAAGGTTCAATAACAGTTCTGTATAACAGATCATTGAACGCAGCAACAATGTTAATTGGTATCCACATTGTTGTAAACAGGATTTCACTGAGACTCAAGCTTTTGCATTGATACCATATCCACTGGAGAACAGTTTGCACACCTACCCAGTTTAGTTTAGTTTTAGAGATACAGCGTGGAAACAGGCCCTTCGACCCACCCAGTCCATGCCGACCAGCGACACTAACACTACCCTGCACACACATGGGACTACAAACCTGTACGTCTTTGGAGTGTGAGTGGAAACCGGAGCTCCCGGAGAAAACCCACGCAGGTCACGGGGAGAATGTACAAATTCCATACAGGCAGCATCTGCATTCAGGATCAAACCCGGATCTCCGGCGCTGGAAGGCAGCAACTCTACCGCTGCCCCACCCCGACACACTTTACACTGCACATTTTTATCACCATAAGCTCACAATATTTTCTTAAATTTGTAAACAAATTGCAGTTGCAGTAGCCCGAGCAAAGGGGAAATGTGTGCTGAGGCGCATTGAGCAGCCTGAACCAATTTATTTAATTTAAAAGTTGTGCTTAAGACATATTTACACAAGTACAACTCGATAAATGGGGCTGCTTCCATCTGCAAACTGTTTGTGTTATAATAACGCTAGGTTTCTGCTACTCTGCTCGCCATATGGGAATGTCCCATGATAAATATTGCGTACTAGATGCTTTACAGGACCTTCGGCTGTTGTCAGTTCCAGATCCCTTCGCCAGCAAACATGCTGTGTGCAGATACAGACTTTCAACCTTCCATTGATGTTACCAAGATTTCTCTCCCTTGATTTTCTGAAGTCTCCCGATTCTCCGCCATCCTAACATCAATTGGTGAGTAGTTTGAATGTCAGGGGCTATGGGGAGAGGACGGGGAATGGGGTTAGCTTGGAAAGATAGATCAGCCATGATTGAAATGGAGGAGCAGGCTCAATGGGCAGAATGGCCTCATTCTGCTCTTATAACTGATGAACATATGAGTTGCTGGGCCTTATTTTCAGCCAGGAACATATCTTGAAACTGAACCAAGAAAGATGTAGTAAAAAGGAACTGCAGATGCCGGTTTATACCAAAGTTGGACACAAAATGCTGGAGTAATCTCTGGGCGACATCTCTGTGGAGAAAATGGCTAGGTGACCTTTTGTGTCGGGACCCTTCTTCAGAACGTCACCTGATCATCCAGTTCAGTTTAGTTTATTGTCACGCCTACCGAGGTACAGTGAAAAGTGCAGTGTTTAGTTTAGTTCATAAGATTAAAAGAGATCGGAGCAGAATTAGGCCATTCGGCCCATCAGGTCTACTCCGTCATTCAGTCATGGCTGACCCATCTCTCCCTCCTAACCCCTTTCTCCTGCTTTCTCCCCTTAACCTCTGACACCTGTACGAATCAAGAATCTATCTATCTCTGCCTTAAATATATCCACTGACTTAGCCTCCACAACCTTCTGTGGCAAAGAATTCCACAGATTCACCACCAGTTTTTTTTAGTTTGGAGGTACAACGTGGAAACAGGCCCTTCGGCCCCTGAGTCCGTGCCGACCAGCGAACCTCCCGTACACCAGCACTATCCTACACACACTAGGGACAATTTACAATTTTACTGAAGCCAATTAGCCTACAAACCTGCACGTCTTTGGAGTGTGGGAGGAAACCGGAGCACCCGGAGAAAACCCATACAGGTCATGGGGAGAACGTACAAACGCCGTACAGACAACACCCGCAGTCGGGATCGAACCAGAGTTTCTGGCGCTGTTAAGGGGCTGCCCCACTTGGGCGACCTAATTAACGAATTTGGAAGAGTTTGAAAAAATGACATGTTGAAGACCTCCTACGACTATGTTGAAGACCTCCTTCGACCTCCTTCGACTATGTTGAAGACTATCTTCGACTAGTTAAGACTAGCTTCGGGAAAATTGGACACCGAATAGTGGAGAGTGAGAACGACCTCCTTCGACTATGATGAAGACTATCTACGACTACCTTCGAGAACCCTGGGTTACCTACGACTAACATGCCGACCTACTACAACTAAACCTACGAGTAAAAAAAGTATCAAATTTTTCGATGGCGACCTTTTTATACTTGCGGGCATTTTATAACATGTTGAAAAAAAAACGCCGCGACCTAGCTGAGGCCTCAAGTTCGCGGAGACCACTCTCGAGCATGAAGGAGAGTTACAAAGACCTCCTACGACCTCGTGTCGACCATGCTGCGAGTATGAGTCGAGGGCAAACTCGCCAGAACTCGGGGAGTAGGCCGCCCAAGTGGGACAGGCCCTTCAGGCAGCGACTCTACCACTTTGCTGCCCTTTTTGTTGTGTGCTAAGCAGTCAGCAGAAAGACAATACATGACCCCAATCGAGCCATTTACAGTGTATGAATATCATAGTTAAAGTAAGAAATGTTGGAGTGGAGATTTAAGAGTGTGGAGCGATTGTAATATGTGATTGTGGATCTGCTTCTGTGGCTGGCACGCCTGGGTTGGGCGCCATCTTGGAGACATCATGCCTTGTATAGCGCTGCACAGAGCAATATCTAAACAAGGTACAATTCCTATATTGGAATACATTGCTATACCAATTATTATGCTTCCTCCCCCCGCCAGCCCCAACCCCATCCACCTGTGCTCTTCATAAGTGATAAGAGCAGAATTAGGCCATTCACCCATCAAGTCTACTCCGCCATTCAATCTTGGTTGATCTATCTCTCCTTCTTAACCCCATTCCCCTGCCTTCTCCCCATAACTCCTGACACCTTTACTAATCAAGAATCTATCCATCTCTACATTAAAAATATCAGTTGATGGCCTCCACAGCCTTCTGTGACAATGAATTCCACAGATTCACCACTCTCTGACTCATGAAATTCCTCCTAAATCCGTTCCTCATGGAACGTCCTTTAATTCTGAGGCTGTGACCTCTAGTCCCAGATTCTTCCACGTGGAAACATCCTCTCCACATCCACTCTATCCAAGCCTCCCCCCAACTCCCCCAACTTCCTGTTTCCATGGCGCATCTGTAGAAGTTGGCGAGAATTGTTGGAGAGATGCCGAACTTCCGAAACCTTCTAAGGAAGTAGGATGATAGAGCAGTGATGGAAGAGTATGGATTCTCCACAGCATGTTATATTTCACGATTCATATTACATCTGCCTCTGAATCAGATGGTCATGGATTTTCCACTGTGATTTTTTTTTCCTAGTTTGTAGGCGACAGGCAGCATCTGGAGAGGGTATCATTCCTGATGGGAATATGATCAGAGTAGGGGAATCGAGAACCAGAGGACACAGGTTGAAGGGGAGGGGAGGATAGTTTTAATAGGAAAACGAGGGGTGACTTTTTCAAACTAAGGGTGGTGCATGTAAGGAACAAGGTCGGTGAGGCAGGTACTATCGCAACGTTTAAGACACATTTAGACAGGTACATGGATAGGGCAGGTTTAGAGGGATATGGACCAAAACGCAGGCAGGTGGGACTAGTGTAGATGGGGCATGTTGGTCGGTGTGGGCAAGTTGGGCTGAAGGGTCTGTTTCTGCGCTGTATTCCAGTTATGAATTTACATCCTGTTTTTATTCTTCTTACAGTTTGATGATATTTCTTCTCCTCTTCTTAGACGGAAAGTACACAAAGTGTAGCAAATCACAGCAGGATTCAGAGATTGCTGAGTCGCATAGCTTCAAATCATGAGAGGAAAAGATCGGGTAGATGCACAAGTCTCTTGTCCAGAGTAGGGGAATCAAGGACCAGAGGACATAGGTTTAAGGTGAGGGGGATGGGGGAAGATGTAATAAGGAACCTGAGGGTTCCAGGCACACAAAGGGTGGTGGGTGTATCTAACGAGCTGCTGGAGGAGGGAGTTGAGGCAGGTACTTTTGCAACATTGAAGGGCCTGTCCCACTTTCACGACCTCTGCCGAGTTTGCCCTTGACTCATACTCGCAGCATGGTCGTCACGAGGTTGTGGGAGGTGGTAGGTAGGTCGTGATGCTAGTCGTAGGTACTCGTGGCATCAAGTAGGTCGGGGCGTTTTTCTAGCCTGATGATGAAAAATGTCCACAAGTAAAAAAGGTCGTGAATTAGGTCGTGACAGGGTTTAAGAAACATTTGCAGATGCTGGCTAACACCGAAAATAGACACAAAATGCTGGAGTAAATCAACGGGACAGGCAGCATCTCTGGAGGGAAAGAATGGGAGACCCTTCTTCAGACTAAAGAGTCAGGGGAGAGGGGAGACACAGAGATGCAGAAGGGTAAGGTGTGAAAACGAGGGATCAAAGGGGATGTGGTTCAAGGAAAATGTAGAATGGATCACTGTTAGCTCGGGGAAGTTGACAACGAGGCGTATAAAGGTAAAATTTAATCAGGAGAACAGTCAGACTGGTCATGGAATTAGGATGTGGGAGGGAGGGAGATGGAGGGGAAGCTCAGTCTGAAGAAGGGTCTCAACCTGAAATATCACCCATTCCTTCTCTTCAGAGATGTTTAAAATCACTCATTCCTTGTACCACTGCAGTGAATAACTTCTCCATCTGTCCTTCAGGCTTTAACATTCTCTATTTGTTTCTCTCTCCTCTTTCTGAGCTCCAACCTAATTTAAATTTGGATCCGGCATTGTGTTGACACACATGCTTGGCTTCACTCTGAAACTGAGTGGGGAGGGGGTCTGAAGGGGTGTCTGTGCGTTGGGGGGGACCTGTTAGAGGCGAACGGTTATGTGAGGTAAGTTGGGCAGATAAACACTAGCCTAGCCTAGTGTCTGGTGATAGTTGATCAGTACGGACTCGATGGGCCGAAGAGCCTGCTGTATCTCTAAATTAAACTAATCTCCACTCAGTCTTGAATGCAGCCCATCTGTACCAAGTGACTCGTTTACTTTCAGCACAGCGAACCTGTTTAGTACCCCCCTTCTCCCCAACTAAGGGCCCACGCATTATATCTCTGCCTCCACATCTAGCTTATCCAACACTTTGAATCCTGAAGAATCCCGAATCCTGACGGTCTCAACCCGAAACGTCACCCATTCCTTCTCTCCAGAGATGCTGCTGCCTGTCCCGCTGAGTTACTCCAGCACTTTGCGTCTACTTTGAATCCTTCTCTTTCTTGGTGAAGACACAGGTACAAAATACTTTGGTGTTATTCCAGCCTTGCTCTTGGAATCTATGGTCCGGCACGGTGGCGCAGTGGTAGAGCTACCGCCTTACAGCGCCAGAGTCCTGGGTTCGATCCTGACTACGGGGCGCTGTCTGTCCGGAGTTTGCACGTTCTCCCCGTGACCTGCGTGGGTTTACTCCGAGATCTTCAGTTTCCTCCCACACTCCAAAGACGTGCAGGTTTGAAGGTTAATTGGCTTGGTGCATGTGTAAAATTGTCCCTAGTGTGCGTAGGATAGCGTTAGCGTGCGGGGATCGCTGGTCGGTGCGGACTCGATGGGCCAAAGGGCCTGTTTCCACGCTGTATCTCTAAGCTAAACTAAACTAAAAGCATGGAGAGATATCCTATACATCCAGAATAAAAATTGAAGTGGATTGATGCACTCAATGATTTAGGCAACTGCACAATGGAACAGGGTCCAGATGACAGACATTTAGAAACATAGAAACATAGAAATTAGGTGCAGGAGTAGGCCATTCGGCCCTTCGAGCCTGCACCGCCATTCAATATGTGGCTGATCATCCAACTCAGTATCCCGTACCTGCCTTCTCTCCATACCCTCTGATCCCCTTGGCCACAAGGGCCACATCTAACTCCCTCTAAAATATAGCCAATGAACTGGCCTCTACTACCCTCTGTGGCAGAGAGTTCCAGAGATTCACCACTCTCTGTGTGAAAAAAGTTCTCCTCATCTCGGTTTTAAAGGATTTCCCCCTTATCCTTAAGCTGTGACCCCTTGTCCTGGACTTCCCCAACATCGGGAACGATTTGAATCTCCTCCCTCCATCTTCTCCCCTTCTGTCTACCTGCTGGATATTTCCAGCACTTTGTTGCTTGTCAGTAACCTTTGTGCTTCTTTTCCCAGTTAGTTGTTCCCTACTGACGGCGATGCCACTACCGCCAGCCTTTCAACTGTTCAACTGGTGATGTAACGCGTTACGCATCACTTACATTATCTGCTCCGCTCCTGACATCCACTGGAAGACTTCGTAAGAAAGGGCTGAGCTACAGGCTGCTGGCAACAACATTTCAGGGCAGTCTCTGCATTTTTGGCTTCGGAACAGTTGATTTTTAATAGGATATCCATTAACTGTCAAAATTTAAGGATTGTTGGCTTTTTCGACCAGGGATTTATTTTTAATATGAAACATATTTGTGCGGAGAGGGGATAATGAAAGGAAAAATGCTTCTGGCATGTTCTGCGATGTCTCATGTGTGCTTTTACTGCAGCGCTCACCTTCGTAGGAACATTGATTGCTTTTAAGAGTAATTCATTACACAAATTCCGAGGTGAGATACGGTAAATTTTGGAAAAGCAGGTTCTTTCTTATTTATGTGCAGATGCTGGTTTAAATCGAAGGTAGACATGATATTCTGGAGTAACTCAGTGGGACAGGCAGCATCTGTGGAGAGAACGGATGGGTGACGTTTCAGGTCGAGACCCTTCTTCATTCTGAAGCGTCACCCATTCCTTCTCTCCAAAGATGCTGCCTGTCCCGCTGAGTTACTCCAGCATTTCGTGTCTACCTTCTTTCCGATTTAGTTTAGTTTAGTGTAGAGATACAGCGTGGAAACAGGTCCTTTGGCCCACCGAGTCTGTGCCGACCAGCGATCCCCGCACACTAGCTCTATCCTATACACACAATGATTCTAAGCCAGCTGACCTACAAACCTGTACATCTTTGTGGAGTGTGGGAGGAAACTGGAAAACCCACGCAGGTCACGGGGAGAACGTACAACGGCTGCGGAGGGTTGAGGTCCCGACCACGGGGGAAAATGGAGGAGGACTGGCCAATTTCTGTACCTTCCACCACAGTGGTGATTGCTGTGGTGGATGTTTGTGTTAAATTTTTATTGTGTATTGTGTGTTCTTTCTCATTGTACCGCTGCTGGCAAATTCATTTCACTTGCACTTTATGTGCAATGTGACGAATAAAACCGTATTGTATTGTATTGTATTGTATTGTACAAACTCCATACAGACAGCACCCGTAGAACAGATCGAGGCAGCGACTCTACCGCTGCGCCACCGTGCCATTCCTGATGAAAATTACCTTGAAAGTGTTTAAACTGGATGGCTGGCCTTACTATAATAAACATTACGCTTCAGGGACGGACAAAAATGCTGGAGTAACTCAGAGGGTCATGCAGCCTCGCTGGAGAAGCTTGATGGGTGACGTTTCGGATTGGGAGACTTCTCCATTCTATCTGTGGTATAAACCAGCATCTGCAATTCTTCAACTCTAACATTAAGCTTCAGATGTGATATAAGTGGATACATTAGTATGCTTTTACATTGCAGTTTGCTGAACTGCATTTAAAGTCCAGTGATTCCGTCGGAGATACCACTTACTTACATCTCACTTGTCAGGTGTATGAGAAAATATATCCTCACAGCGAAATTTACTACACGTGCAAACACTTTGTCTGACAGATGCCATGGATGCATGGAATACGCTTGCACTTTTACCAGTTCACTGTTTTCATAGTTCACCCTGCTTCCATTACACTGGGGCCTGAAATGTAGGAAGGAACTGCAGATGCCGGTTTCAACCGAAGATAGACGCAAAAAGCAGGAGTAACTCGGCGGGACAGACAGCATCTCAGGGGAGAAGGAGTAGGAGACGTTTCGGGTCGTGAGCCTTCTTCAGACTGAGAGTCAGGGGAAAGGGAAAAGAGAGATATTGACGGAGATGTAGAGAGAAATAGAACAAGTGAATGAAAGGTATGCCAAAAACGTAACGATGATAAAGAAATTAGGGGGTTCTTGTGGTCTTTTGATACAAGCACAACATAAACCTGTACATTTCAAAATGAAGTTACATTCCTGCTGGGACATCTTTCTTCCCGGAAGAAGGCACAGACCATAGAATGCCTTATTATGCCCTTGTCCCACTTAGGAAACCTGCTGCCAGTTGGGGGTAGTTGAGGCAGGGACTACCACAACGTTTATGAAACAGTTAGACAGGTACATGTATAGGACAGGTTTAGAGGTATATGGGCCAAATGCAGGCAGGTGGGACTAATGTAGATGGGACATGTTGGCCGGTGTGGGCAAGTTGGGCCGAAGAACCTGTTTCCATGCTGTATGACTCTAAAGCCCTTGTCCCACTTACGAAACCTGAACGGAAACCTCTGGAGACTTTGCGCCCCACCCAAGGTTTCCGTGCGGTTCCCGGAGGTTGCAGGTAGTGGAAGCAGGTAGGGAGACTGACAAAAAACTCCGGGAACCGCACGGAAACATTGGGTGGGGCGCAAAGTCTCCAGAGGTTTCTGTTCAGGTTTCCTAAGTGGGACAGGGGCACTACACTTTATATTCATAATGCAATCTATTTGCTTCAATGGTAAGCAACATTTCAATTTCAATGTTGTTCTTCTCAGCAGGTAAGTATAGGTTCTAATTTCTTGACACAACCAGTGGGGCTTTCTACCGGAGGTGGGCGGCCTGGTGGTCCAGTGGTAGAATTGCTGAGACCCGGGTTCAATCCTGACCACGGGTGCTGTCTGTACGGGGTTTGCACGCTCTCCCCGTGACCGCGTGGGTTTTCTCCGGGTGCACATTTTGCTTCCTCCCACACTAGGGCAAAGAAGATCATCAAAGACAGCTCCCATCCTGCATTTGAACTGTTCGACCTGCTGCCCTCTGGAAGGCGCTATAGGTGCATCAAATCCAGGACAAACAGACTCAGGAATAGTTGCTTTCCGAGAATTATATCTACTATAAATTCAAATTCACACATGCACTGACTACACCGCTCAACACGGACTTCCATCTGTATATATGTATATATGTATGTAGCGCCGCAGAATGTGTGCACCTATTCCACCCCCCATCTCCCTTCTGTTTTTTGTTTTTTCTGTTTCTTGTTTTTTGTGCTAAATTGTATGTATGCACTGAGTACGAGCAGCTTTCAGTTTCACTGTACATGTATAGTGACAATAAATGGCATATCTATCTATCTATATATCTATATCTACTCCAGGTACGCACAGGTTTGCAGGTTAATTGGCTTCAATGAAAATTGTAAATTGTCCCTAGTGTGTAGGATAGTGCTAATGTACGGGGATCGCTGGTCATTGCAGACTCGATGGGCCGAAGGGCCTGTTTCCATGGTATATCTCTAAACTGAAAGTACTACCTCCAAGCTAGGACCCTATCAACCCAAGTCTGTTCGACACAGGCAGCTTGCTTTCACTGGCAAGGCTGGAAAGCATCTCGTTGGAGTGATATTAATCTGCACCAATGTATTAAGTTAAAGCTGTGCGTCCTTACAATGCTTCAGCAATACATTTTGTTTCGATTTCTTGAGCACTTGATAAAATAATCAGTTTTTCGCAATAAAGAAAAATAAAATGTTTTCATGTTTGCAGTTCAGTGTCATTTGTTCTTTGTATCTTTTCATTCCTCTAGTTTCCCTCTCCGCTGACTCTCAATCTGAAGAAGGGTCTCAAGCTGAAACGTCGCCTATTCCCTTTCTCCAGAGATGCTGCCTTACCCGCTGAGTTATACTCTCTAGAATTTAGGAGATTGAGAGGGGATCTTATAGAAACTTACAAAATTCTTAAGGGGTTGGACAGGCTAGATGCAGGAAGATTGCTCCCGATGTTGGGGAAGTCCAGGACAAGGGGTCACAGTTTAAGGATAAGGGGGAAATCCTTTAAAATCGAGATGAGAGAAGAGCTTTTTTCACACAGAGAGTGGTGAATCTCTGGAACTCTCTGCCACAGAGGGTAGTTGAGGCCAGTTCATTGGCTATATTTAAGAGGGAGTTAGATGTGGCCCTTGTGGCTAAGGGGATCAGGGGGTATGGAGGGAAGGCAGGGTACGGGATACTGAGTTGGATGATCAGCCATGATCATATTGAATGGCGGTGCAGGCTCGAAGGGCCGAATGGCCTACTCCTGCACCTAATGTCTATGAGTTACTCCAGTATTTTGTGTCTATCTTCAGTGTCTGTGTATCACTGGCCATTGAGGATGCTCCACATTTTATTTATTCTTTTCCCCCCAGAAAAACGATTGCACAACTGCAGAATACTTATCTTAGCTACTTAGCTCAGTAACTTAGAGAGGAAAATTGGCAGCGGGTGCAATCACTGTCAAGTTGTCCCACCGCCATCCCAGATATTAACCCCATGAACCAATGGTCAACTATTGGTCAGTGGTTGGCATATTTCGAGCTGCAACCCGCGGGCTAGTGACCAAGACTGGCGGGGAAATGCCGTTGACCTAAACTCCGCTTTTGGGCTAGAATGAACACGACGGGCCGAGTGATCTCCAACCGGGCCATAAATTTCGATGATTTCTACAGCAGCTGTTCCTCTCATGAAACGAGCATTTCCTTCAAACTGGCATCAACTTCAAAGAGGTATTTGGAAGACTCGGATATGTTTATGTGCAAACTGCATAGCAAACCATAAATCACAACACAAACAGCGCTAAACAATGACCATTTTCCAGAATGATGCAGCGTGGGAGAAAGTTCCGACCATCACACCTGAGACAACTCTTAAAAAACAGCTAACAGTTTATTCACACTCACCTGCTCTTCCCCCCCACAACCCTGTAAAGTGTTTCCATGCCCAGTATATATCACATTCCCCTTTGACAGATAGTATTAAATCTGTTTCCACTACCCTTTCGGTCAAATGTATTCCAGATGGCAACAGCTCACTGCGTTATATAAAAAAAAGCTTATTTAATTGGAGTGAAATGTTACATATCTGCTTTGTTAAATATTTTCATCAAAATAGAAAGATTTGCTTGATCACATTCCTCGGAGAAAATGAAAATGGTGTGTTTCCTGAACATGGAACCAAGTTCAATAGTGTTGTTATGCAGGCAAGGCTTCAGAAAATTGGGTGATGATCAGCATATTGTTTCCTAACTAAGATGGACACGAAATGCTGGAGTAACTCGGCAGGTCAGGCAGTGTCTCTTGAGAAAAGGAATAGGTGACGTTTCGGGTCAAGACCCTTCATCAGGCTGACGGTATAGACCCGAAACGTCACCTACTCCTTTTCTCCAGAGAGGGTACCTGACCCGCTGAGTTACTCCAGCATCTTGTGTCTATCTTCGGTGTAAACCGGCATCTGCAGTTCCTTCTTAAACAGGTTGTTTCCTAAGCCTGCTTGAAAAAGAAGTGTTTTTTACTGAAAGTTCCCAGCATAACCTACATTGAATCACCAAAGCAGGTGGAATGTTAATGTCATTTGAAGTGTTGAACAATTCTACTGGACAAATCGAACAACAGCCCGTGAGTGAATTAAATAATAATCCATTGAGCAAACCACGAGGTGCTGGATTAACTCAACGGAGCAGGCAGCATCTGTGGAGGCAATGGACAGACAACGTTTTGAAATGGGACCTTTCTTCAGACTGAGGAAGGGTCCTAACCTGAAACATCGTCTGTAGAAGGGTCCAAATCTGAATCGTCGTCTGTAGATGTGTCTCTCAACCCAATACGTGATCTGTAGAAAGATCTCAAACCGAAACATTGTCAGTGGAAGGGTCCCAAACCGAAACATCACCTGTAGATAGGTCCCAACCCAAAATGTTGTCTGTCCATTCCCTCTGCAGAAGCAGATGGTGGCTGACACACTGAGTTCCTCCAGTACATTTTGTTTCACTCAAGATGCCTGCACTTGCAGTTTATTTAGTCTCTAATAACCCACTCACATTGATTCAGGAATATGAACAACTTGTTCCAAAGGTAATGGCGATATGTATAGGAAAGAACTGCAGATGCTGGTTTAAATCGAAGGTAGACACAAAATGCTGGAGTAACTCAGCGGGACAGGTAGCATCTCTGGAGAGAAGGAATGGGTGACGTTTCGGTTCGAGACCCTTCTTCAGACTGATTCTTCAGAATGTGTCTGCCTGACAATACATATATAATATTTATATATATATATATATATACTTCCACATGCTACTCCCAATCAATCCTCGACATATTCAAAGGAATTTGATGAAAACAAAGTTATATCGCAATGAGCAAATGAAATGGTCTTTTAAACTCTTTGAAAGTATGTTTTTAGGATCTCAGTAACAGCTATTGAAAACATGTATTAGATCACTTGGTTCAATTCCTAGTCTGTGCCAAGTTAACTAGTTTCAAAAATGGAGTAAAAAACACCAGTGCTCAAACTAGGGTGCAAGGCGGCAAAGTGGTAGAGTGGTAGAGTTGCTGCCTTACAGCGCCAGAGACCCAGGTTCAATCCTGACTACAGGCACTGTGTGTGTGTGTGTGTGTGTGTGGACTTTGTACGTTCTCCCTGTGACCACCTATGAACTTATGACCCCAGGGAAGAAACCCATTGTAAACAATTTTCCCAGCCAACCTGGGATATCCCATATAAATATTTTAAACAAATAAATGGATAAAAATGATACATGTACGCTACTCTGGGGTTTAAACACCAAATACCAGAGTTTTGTTTGGTTACAATTCTTACATTAGCCGCACTGTTAATTCTTCAGGCTGGCATGATAGATCAGCATGATTGAATAGTGGAGTAGACTTGATGGGCCGAAAGGCCTAATTTTGCTCCTATCTCTTACGATCTTTTCTCCAGTAATGCTGCCTGACCCACTGAGTGAATCCAATTGATTTTGTGTCTGCCTTCGGTTTAAACCAGCATCTGCAGTTCCTCCTCAGACCCTACGTATTCCGTTATATTGAGTAAAATCCTCAAAGATACAAAATCCTCACGTTAGGTCGAAGACATCAACAGGGTTACGTGGACAAGCATGTTACCACTTTGTGAAGAAATTTCAGCTTGGATCAGAGATTTGAAGAACTGTGGTAGAAACAAATGGCACACAGGCCTCGATACCACAGCCCCACTGGATATACACAAAACCAACAGCAAGCTTTTACCATAAACATATTTTTTCCACAAAAGCTATTTGACTTTGAAAAGAAACTGTTGAATTTTGAGTGCAACTTGGCAGGAGATGGCTTACATTTAGTGCACTAATGCTGACTACTAAATACAAAAACAATTAGGATGGATTTTGTTCTTGGATCAAGAATTCTATCCAATGGGAGCAAATGAAATGTGGTTTCTGGCACTGGAATTTGATGCTTGGATCAGAGTTATGCTTGGATCAGGTATATAATCTGTGTGGAGTCAAATGGACTTGCAGGCCACAGCCAAGGAGTCTCCCTGTGTAAGAAATAACCCCTGTTGCACCTAACCTGTAAGTGCTTTATAACAGGGCCATGTTGGTTAGTTCACTGAAGTTAGACACAAAAAGCTGGATTACTCAGCGGGACAGGTAGCATCACTGAAGAGAAGGAATGGGTGACGTTTCAAGAAGGGTCTCAACCCAAAACGTCACCCATTCCTTCGCTCCAGAGAAGCTGCCTGTCCCGCTGAGTTACTCCAGCATTTTGTGTCTATGGTTTAAACCAGCATCTGCAGTTCCTTCCTATACACTGGTTCGTTCACCCCTGTGCTTCTAGTCATTATCTTAACCTAATGCCACAGTGCAGCCTAACACCCGGGTGTTCTAAAGTCTGAAGAAGGGCCTCAACCCGAAACGTCACCTACTTCCTTCGCTCCATAGATGCTGCCTCACCTGCTGAGTTTCTCCAGCATTTTTGTCTACCTAACACCTGGGTATACTTTAATGCGTTTTAATAATGGTCCAAATGTCAAAATTGCTGTTCTGTATATGCATAATGACAAACTGTATAAATGAATGAATGGGTCGACTGGGCTTGTATTCAATGAAATTTAGAAGAATGAGCGGGGATCTTGTAGAAACATATACAACACTTAAGGGATTGGACAGGTTAGATGCAGGAAAAATATTCCCGATGTTGGGGGAGTCCAGAACCAGGCCTCACAGTTTAGGAATAAGGGGTAGGCCATTTAGGACTGAGATGAGGAAAAACTTTTTTCACCCAGTGAGTTGTGAATCTGTGGAATTCTCTGCCACAGAAGGCAGTGGAGGCCAATTCGCTGGATGTTTTCAAGCAAGAGTCAGATTTAGCTCTTAGGGCTAATGGAATCATGGGATATGGGGAGAAAGCAGGAAGGGAGTACTGATTTTGGATGATCAGCCACGATCATATTGAATGGCGGTGCTGGCTCGAAGGGCCGAATGGCCTACTCCTGCACCTATTTTCTATGTTTCCATGTCTATATTTCTATTTATCCCAGATGAATGTTTCCCCCGTTCCTGAAATTATTTGACCAGGCAAACGCACAGCACATTTTATAAATTCTAAATCTACAGTGTCATGAGCATTTCCATGCCAACTCATACCATAATGTCTAACCGTCCCAAACCAACATGACCTGGCAAGAGCAGCACATAAGAATATTTTTCAGTTGGAATGCAAAAACACACATCCCATCCTGGCTTTGACATTATATAGCTCCATTATTGTTATGTAATTGTCTAACAACAGATGTTGGGACAGAGCTGGCTGTACTTTTTGAGGAGGCTCCGCTCCTTCAACGGCCACAGTAAGATGCTGCAGATGTTCACCAGACTGATTCCTGGGATGGCAGGACTTTCGTATGAAGAAAGACTGGATAGACTCGGCTTGCACTCGCTAGAATTTAGAAGATCGAGGGGGGATCTTATAGAAACTTACAAAATTCTTAAGGGGTTGGACAGGCTAGATGCAGGAAGATTGTTCCCGGTGTTGGGGAAGTCCGGAACAAGGGGTCACAGTTTAAGGATAAGGGGGAAGTCTTTTAGGACCGAGATGAGAGAAAAAAACAGAAGGTAGTTGAGGCTAGTTCATTGGCTATAATTAAGAGGGAGTTAGATGTGGTCCTTGTGGCTAAAGGGATCAGGGGGTATGGAGAGAAGGCAGGGGTGGGAAACTGAGTTGGATGATCAGCCATGATCATATTGAATGGCGGTGCAGGCTCGAAGGGCCGAATGGCCTACTCCTGCACCTATTTTCTATGTTTCTATGATTCTACCAGTCGGTGGTAGCCAGTGCCATCTTATTTGCTGCCGTGTGCCGGGGCAGCAGGGCGAAGGCCACAGACGCCAAATGGATCAACAAGCTCATCAGAAAGGCCAGCTCTGTCTAGGGGGCGGAGTTGGAGTTGGATTCACGGGAGGTTGGTCTTGGTGGGGAGGATGCTCCTCAAACTGCGGAGCATCCTGGACAATACAGCTCACCCCCTCCATGACACACTGGCCAACCTGAGGAGCATCTTCAGCAACAGACTGGTTCCACCAAGATGCAGCACAGAACGCCACAGGAGACCCTTCTTCCCTGTGGCTATCAAAATGCACAACTCTTCCCCCTTCTGTCGTGGGTAGACTGAGACCGACTCTCTCCCCCCCCCCCCCCCCCCCCCCCCCCAATCTTTGCACATCCCCAATCCTTTCACTCGTCACTTTCATTTCATGTTTCGTGTGTTTTATGACCCTTGGCAGATACATTTCCCTCCTGGGATGAATAAAGTTCTATCATATCATATCGTATCGTATCGAAACTCAGAAACTCTCTCTCCCACACAGTACTTGCAGAAACTAAGTGCTTGAAGTCACATTTTCTGGTTAGTTTGGTTTATTATTGTCACGTGTACAGTGAAAAGTATTTTCATTGCCTGCTACCCAGTCAGTGAAAAGACTATACAATTATTCCCTTATCATGTATCTGTACTCTGTGAAGGGCTCGATTGTAATCAGGTATTGTCATTCCGCTGACTGGTTAGCACGCAACAAAAGCTTTTCACTGTACCTCGGTACACGTGACAATAAACTCAAATCAACCTGTCCACAATAGAGGGATACAGGATAAAGGGTATAATGTTGAGTGCAAGATAAGATTAGTGGAAAGAATAAGGGTCTCAACCTGAAGCATCACCTATCCATTTTCTCCAGAGATGCTGCCTGACCTGCTGAGTTACTCCAGCATTTTGTATCCTTTTAAATTTTCGATTATTTTGGTCATATTTTTAATTAACATAGAAAAAATAAAGAAACCACAAATACATATATGAAACATCATTACTGTGTAAAATAATACATTACACAGGCTCCGTGCCGAAACGTCACCTATTCTTTTCTCTGGAGATGCTGCAACAGATAGTGTCTACCTAAAGATTTTTAGGATATTTTTTTAAAATGAAGGATTCATTTCAAGTGTTAACTTGTCATTCATCTTGGTGGTCAGCAGGCACGGCAGATGTGCTGCAATCTTACTTCATGTTGATTAAAAAGTAAAATTTAGCGCATTTTGAAACCGCACCTGCCTGGAGCCAAAAGTACCTTTTCCGCAAAGGTGAACAGAGCATTGAGAAGGTTGCTCACATCACTTCAGGGGTAATACACGCTGGTCTCACAAACACATGCCAGATACCATAAATGAATTTTAAAAAGCAAAATTGTACGACGAAAGAAAAAATTATCTTTAAAACTGAGATAAACAAAAATGCTGGAGAAACTCAGCGGGTGGGGCAGCATCTATGGAGCAAATGAATGGGTGACGTTTCGGTCGAGACCCTTCTTCAGACTGTCTACCTTCGACTGTTCCAGCATTTGCAGTTCCTTTTTAAACATTTAAAATTGAGATAAAGTGTTTTGATGAGTGACAGGGCCAGAAGAGGACTGAAGTTTAGTTTTAGTTTAGAGATAGAACGGGAAAACAAGGCCCTTCGGCCCACCGAGCCCACACCGACCAGCGATCCCCGCACTATCCTACACACACCGGGGGCAATTTTCACATGTGTACCAGGCCGATTAACTTACAAACCTGTGTGTCTTTGGAGTGCGGGAGGAAACCGAAGATCTCGGAGAAATCCCACGCAGGTCACGGGGAGAATGGAACAAACTCCGTACAGACAGCGGCGGTAGTTGGGATCGAACCCGGGTCTCTGGCAATGTAAGGCAGCAACTCTACCGCTGCGCAACTCTACCCTGCCGGGCCTCACAAGGGTATTTTTACACGGAATGTGTACGGCTTTTAAGTTGCAGTAATTATGTCACAGGCGGATAGACTCACAATTCTGTCTTTAACATCATCTTTATCAAAGATGAATTGAATTGAATTGAATCCTTTATTTGTCATTCAGACCTTTCGGTCTGAACGAAATGTCGTTGCCTGCAGCCATACATGTAATAATAAACAACAAAACACACAATAAACACAAATGAACATCCACCACAGTGAGTTCACCAGGCACCTCCTCACTGTGATGGAGGCAAAAGTCTTAGGGTTACTGTCTCTTCCCTCCTCTTCTCCCTCTGCGCTGAGGCGATACCCCACCAGGCGATGGGAAGTCAGTCCCATATCCTACAATATTTGTATAACGATCATGAAAAATATGTTTTTTAACCACTAAATAGATTTTTTTTCTTTAACTAGTCATCCTTTATCAACCAGAGAGTTCTAGGTTCTTGATGTTAAGGGTGACATTGAAGAGGATCCAGAGGGGTAACTTTTTCGCACAGAGGGTGGTGTGTGTGTGGAACGAGCTGCCGGAGGAGTTAGTTGAGGCTGGGACTATCCCAACTTTTAAGAAACATTAAGAGACAGGTACATGGATAAGACGGGATTGGAGGGATACGAGCCAAACGCAGGCAGGTGGGATTAGTGTAGAATGGGACATGTTGGCTGGCGTGGGCAGGTTGGGCCGAAGGGCCTGTTTCCACGCTGTATAACTCTCTGTGTTATTAAGAAACGACCAGGTGGGGAAGAGCATTTTCACAATCATTTTCAAATATTCATTCAATAATTCTGCAAGAAACATGAAAGCTTTAACATTGTAAAAGTACTGAGATGCATTATGCATTATTTTACCCGTTTCATTTTGAGAGGAAAATTGTGTTTTTTTGGCATGTTGGATTTTCGAAGTAAAGTGATCACAGATTTCCGCCTGTGAGTGATGCTGAACTCAGCTCCCCTCGACAAGTCCAGACATGTACTTTTTTAATGCTTTGCCTGATCAAAGCTGGAAGCTTTAAGCCTTCGCCACCGTCTGCTTAGTCAATGAAAAATTGTCTCAGCCTGCACCTTTGTGCGCCCCCTGCTGGTCTACAACGGCTGCACTTTTGTGATCACAGATGCTTATGCCCCTGTCCCACTTAGGAAGCCTGAACGGAAACCTCTGGAGATTTTGCGCCCCACCCAAGGTTTCCATGCGGTTCCCGGAGGTTTTTGTCAGTCTCCCTACCTGCCTCCACTACCTGCAACCTCCGGCAACCACCTGCAACCTCCGGGAATCGCACGGAAACCTTTGGTGGGGCGCAAAGTCTCCAGAGGTTTCCGTTCAGGTTTCCTAAGTGGGACAGGGGCATTAGAGTCATACAGCATGGAAACAGGTTCTTCGGCCCAACTTGCCCACACCGGCCATCATGTCCCATCTGCATTAGTCCCACCTTCCTGCATTTGGTCCATATGCCTCTAAACCTGTCCTATCCATGTACCTGTCTAACTGTTTCATAAACGTTGTGATAGTCCCTGCCTCAACTACCCCCTCCGGCAGCTCGTTCCACGCACCCATCGTGCTTTGTGTGAAGAAGTTACCCCTCTGATTCCTATTAACTCTAATTCCCCTTCTCCTTAAACCTATGTCCTCTGGTCCTCAATTTCCTCCATTTTGGGCAAAAGACTCTGTGTATCTACATGATCGGATGACAGTGCTCTCGACATAAGTGACAGGTGTAGAATTTGGCCATTCGGCCCATCAAGTCTACTCCGCCATTCAATCATGGCTGATCTATCTCTCCCTCCGAACACCATCCTCCTGCCTTCTCCCCATAACCTCTGACACCTGTACTAATCAAGAATCTATCTCTGTGTTTAAGAGGGAACTGCAGATGCTGGAGAATCGAAGGTTACACAAAAAAGCTGGAGAAACTCAGCGGGTGCAGCAGCATCTATGGAGCGAAGGAAATAGGCAACGTTTCGGGCCGAAACCCTTCTTCAGACTGATCGGGGGGCGGGGGTGGGTGGGGACAAGAAAGGGAAAAGGAGGAGTAGCCAGAAGGCTGGGGGATGGGAGGAGACAGCAGGGGGGCTGAGGAAGGGGAGGAGACAGCAAGGACTAACAAAATTGGGAGAATTCGATGTTCATGCCCCCGGGGTGCAGACTCCCCAAACGGAATATGAGGTGCTGTTCCTCCAATTTCCGGTGCTGCTCGCTGTGGCCATGGAGGAGACCCAGGACAGAGAGGTCGGAGGCGGAGTGGGAGGGGGAGTTGAAGTGCTGAGCCACCGGGAGGTCAGCTTGGTTATTGCGGACCGAGCGGAGGTGTTCGGCGAAACGATCGCCCAACCTCCGCTTGGACTATACACTATAAACCCACTGACTCCCATGGCTATCTGGACTACACTTCTTCCCACCCTGCTTCCTGTAAGGACTCCATCCCCTACTCCCAATTCCTCCGTCTACGCCGCATCTGCTCCACGGATGAGGCGTTCCACACCAGGACATCTGAAATGTCCTCACTATTCAGGGAACGGGGGTTCCCCTCCTCCACCATAAATGAGGCTCGCACCAGGGTCTCTTCCATACCCCGCAACACTGCTCTCTCTCCCCATCCCCGCACTCGCAACAAGGGCCGAGTCCCCCTAGTCCTCACCTTTCACCCCACCAGCCGTCACATACAAAAAGTAATCCTCCGTCAGTTTCGCCACCTCCAACGTGACCCCACTACTCGCCACATCTTCCCATCTCCCCCCATATCTGCCTTCCGCAAAGACCGCTCCCTCCATAACTCCCTTGTCAATTCTTCCCTTCCCTCTCGGTCCACCCCCTCCCCGGGCACTTTCCCTTGCAACCGCAAGAGATGCAACACTGTCCCTTTACCTCCCCCCTCGACTCCGTTCAAGGACCCAAGCAATCGTTCCAGGTGCGACAGAGGTTTACCTGCATCTCTTCCAACCTCATCTATTGCGTCCGCTGCTCTAGATGTCAGCAGATCTATATCGGTGAGACCAAGCGGAGGTTGGGCGATCGTTTCGCCGAACACCTCCGCTCGGTCCGCAATAACCAAGCTGACCTCCCGGTGGCTCAGCACTTCAACTCCCCCTCCCACTCCGCCTCCGACCTCTCTGTCCTGGGTCTCCTCCATGGCCACAGCGAGCAGCACCGGAAATTGGAGGAACAGCACCTCATATTCCGTTTGGGGAGTCTGCACCCCGGGGGCATGAACATCGAATTCTCCCAATTTTGTTAGTCCTTGCTGTCTCCTCCCCTTCCTCAGCCCCCCTGCTGTCTCCTCCCATCCCCCAGCCTTCTGGCTACTCCTCCTTTTCCCTTTCTTGTCCCCACCCCCCCCGATCAGTCTGAAGAAGGGTTTCGGCCCGAAATGTTGCCTATTTCCTTCGCTCCATAGATGCTGCTGCACCCGCTGAGTTTCTCCAGCTTTTTTGTGTAACCCAAGAATCTATCTCTGTCTATTTCTGCCTTAAAAATATCCACTGACTTGGCCTCCACATCGATGTAAAAGTTCTACGGGCTCTCTCTACCCTGGTAGCTGCCAATAGTAGCGGGAGTGGGCCACATAGCTTGCGACTGGGAACTCATGGCTCCATGCACAGATCATGCAGAAGGCATTCAGAATGTCAAAAGCCCTGTTCTCACTGTTTCCAAATTCTGTGATCGGACATGTTAGGAAATAAATCATTAAACAAATTAAAATTAATTCTAAAAGATAATTAAAAAAAATAATAATATCAAAAGCATGCATTGAAAATAATTAAAAATGAACAGAAAATAGTGTTAAAATGAATGGATAAACATCCAATTCAATCTATATATATATATAAAATTGGATGTATATCCATTCATATTAACACTGTTTTCTGTTAATTTTAACGTATGCAATATATATATATGTACAGTATATATACTATATATATATATATATATGTGTGTGTGTGTGTGTGTGTGTGTGTGTGTGTGTGTGTGTGTGTGTGTGTGTGTGTGTGTGTGTGTGTGTGTGTGTGTGTGTGTGTGTGTGTATGTATGTATGTATGTATGTATATTATATATACACACACACAGTATATATAAATATGTATATGTTTATGTAGCCTGAACTATTTTTTCTTGGTTAATATATTGTTTACAGAGCACTATGTTTCCATAGTACTACTGCAAATTCTGTCTGTCTGGGACACATGACTACAACCTCAGTGGGGACCTTCTATGTGTTAACTACTTCAGTGCTAATTGAAATCAATTTGTGAAAACTTCACACAGGGACTAAAAGTAGACCACAAAGTGATAGAGCAGTTCAACGGGTCAGGCAGCATCTCTGGAGGGCATGGGTGAGCGGCATTTCGAAGAAACACATAAAATTCTTAAGGGATTGGACAGGCTAGATGCAGGAAAAATGTTCCCGATGTTGGGAGAGTCCAGAACCTGGGGATCACAGTTGAAGAATAAGGGGTCGGCCATTTAGGACTGAGATGAGGAAAACATTTTCACCCAGAGAGTTGTGAATCTGTTGAATTCTCTGCCACAGAAGGCAGTGGAGGCCAATTCACTGGATATTTTCAAGAGAGAGTTAGATTTAGCTCTTTGGGCTAACAGAATCAAGGGATATGGGGAAAAGCAGGAACGGGGTACTGATTATGGATGATCAGCCATAATCATATCGAACGGTGGTGCTGGCCTGAAGGGCCGAATGGCCTATTCCTGTACTTATTTTCTACGTTTCTATGTTTCAATTTCAGATCGGGATCCTTCTTTAGTCTGAACTTCGCCTGTCCTTGTCCTGCAGAGATGCTGCCTAACGTGTTGAGTCACTGCAGCACTTTGTGTTCCATGTCAGATTCCACCATCTGTCTACAGGGACCTAATGAGTGTATCCAATGCAGAAATGTATACAAAGTGGGCCAAGAAATTTGAAGTGGGCAGTGGTACAAATTCAGACCTGATCTTGTTGAATTATCATAGCGTCGTGGAGAAACGCAGTATGGATATAGGCACCTCTGCTCATCGTCAGCATCAACTATCAACCACTCATTTGACATTAACCCCATTTTCATTACACAATCTCTTCATTCTCCCCCCACAGTGATGCTACCACTCAACTACACACTGGGGGTAAGTTACAAGGGCCAATTAATGTTCAATCCCTGGTCAGGATTGCAGGCGGGTGCTATTGAGCCACTAAATAGTTTCTGCCCTTGTCTTCAGACTGCGATGAGTTCTACAAATTCCTATGGGTGATCAAAGAAATGGGGCATCAAGGAGAAGACTCAGATTGTCCATGGTGTAGTGGCCATTTGGCTTGTTTTGCATGTCATTGATGATGGCATGTGCCTTTAAATTTTGCACTGCCCGTTATATTGTGGATGGGGTTTATGACGTGTCTTTGGGCGTGTTTGCAGCTTAACTGCTTGCGCAGAAGTTTAGTTTTTAGATTAGTTTGGAGAGACGATGGGGAAGGTTAACCCTTCGACCACGCGGGCCACATGCAGGGTCCATGCGAGATCTAAAGGAGATCATTCCAGTGTTACGGAGACACGAGGAGTTTTCTAACGTTTAAAGTAATAAGCCGGAGTTCGATGAAGATTGTAGTCGCGTGTGTCGGAAGAAATTTGGATGTATCTTACTGTTTTCTATCAACAGTAAAGCATTTATTCATCAAAAGACTGTGTTTTGAAGCCATATCTGTGAAGAAGCTCTGAAGGTCTCTGTGAGTGAGCTCGCATGCGTTTAGAAGACACCCCCTTCATCCACGCTCATCCATTTAGCGGTTAGGGTGCTAATTTCTTGAAAGATATGAAAATCTGCTGCTATACATGGGTTAGAGTCCAAAAGGACAGCGTTCTTAAATAGAGCAAAACAGGGAAATTATGGATTGAGTATTTGATGCTTTTCATTATGCCATTATTCCACATGACAATTTTGTAGAATGTCAGCATAGAAAATTGCAAAATAAACTGTGCAAAACCCGCAGTCTAAAGAAAAATGTATTAATAGACCATTAGCATTCATTCTGAAATAATAATTGGAGATTGGTTACATGTGGGCAGTGGGCAGGTGCTATAGACACTCCTGCCACCACGAGTCTCGGGCAGATGGGGCTCGTCAGCCTGAGAAGGCGGTCCATCTAGGAGTGGAAATTCTGATTTAAAACCTCCACTGCCTTGTGGCCATATCCAGTCATGGGAAAGGCTCCTGGAGTAAACTTCAACAAAATCCAGAGTCGGAGCCCCTAAAGGTAGTTTGTCGTTGTCTACAAGTTTGCTCTGGCAGCTCCTGGTGCCAAAGTGTAACGGCCCTGCTGTTCCTTTGGATCGATCAGCGACGTGGAGAGGGGGGACATGCTGCATGGGCAACAGCCTGTCCTCCATATGACATCGATCGCCCAAGCTTGCATCCGACCACACATCACCTGCAAACCAGGATGCAACACCCATGGTCAGTCATGACCGAGGGGGGCCTACTACTGGTTGGGGAAGTCCAGGACAAGGGGTCACAGTTTGAGGATAGAGGGGAAATCCTTTAGGACCGAGATGATGAGAAAAACATTTTTCACACAGAGAGTGGTGAATCTCTGGAACTCTCTGCCACAGAAGGTAGTTGAGGCCAGTTCATTGGCTATATTTAAGAGGGAGTTAGATGTGGCCCGTGTGGCTAAGGGGATCAGAGGGTATGGAGAGAAGGCAGGTACGGGATACTGAGTTGGATGATCAGCCATGATCATATTGAATGGCAGTGCAGGCTTGAAGGGCCGAATGGCCTCCTCCTGCACCTATTTTCTATGTTTCTATGTTACATTACTTACTAACCAATGTTGTGCTTTATTAATATAAGCTCCGTCGACTACTACCCCATTCATATTATCATAACCCGACATGTGCTGTTAGTTGGTGATGCAGCACAGTAGAATTGATATGCTGCTGAGTGTTGTATGTGTCACTCAATAGTTGCACCAGTTCCGTGAGTATGTGTGACTTACTCAACAATAATGCAAAGAAAACCGACTTAAATACCATGAACACAACTGAACAACATTGGTGTCAAAGATGTACACAACAGTGTATCCTACTTTAAAATGCAGCAAAAACGGAGTCAAATTGATGACAAATTGTCAACACGTCGCAGGGGAATTCACAAGCACAAGTTATTTACCTGGTTTTGCTAACAGATTATGTTTCGCAGGGCCACATTGGCTTTATGGAATGAAGTGAATTGTGTGTTGGAGAACAGGCGACAGCTTATTGTTCACTTTCAAATTAAAATCTGCAAATATAAATATTCTCCCAAATGACCTCAGCTCAAAACACTGCTCTACTTTTCAAGATGTTGCTACCTCAGCAGCAGAAATATTATCTGTTATAGTCGTTGTCAAGAGATTTTGCCTGCTTGATTCAAGCCAGAATTCCTCAGTGATTATATGCACACACACGCATGCATAAATAAACATTCATGTATACACACACACCTACATATCTATATATATGGTACATGCATACATATAAATATATATATATATATATATATATATATACATATTTGCATACACACTCATGCATATATATGTACACACAAAATGCTAAAGTAACTCAGCGGGGTAGGCAGCATCTCTGGAGAGGAGTGGGTGATGTTTCGGGTCGAGACCCTTCTTCAGCTGAGTTACTCCAGCAGTTCCTTCCTACACACACACACACACACACACACACACATATATGAGCGTGTGTGTGTGTGTGTGTGTGTGTGTGTGTGTGTGTGTGTAGACATATACACAAGCATACACACACACATGCATATACATACCTGTATACACATATGTACACACACACATATGTCCATATACACAAACATACATTAATATATATATATACACACATACACACACACACACATATATATATCTGGGTAGATATATATATGTGTGTGTGTGTGTATATGTGTATATATATATATTAATGTATGTTTGTGTATATGGACATATGTGTGTGTGTACATATGTGTATACAGGTATGTATATGTGTGTGTGTGTGTGTGTGTGTGTGGGGGGGGGGGGGGGGGGGGGGGGGGGGGATACATACACACACATTATATCCCAAATCCCATGGCCAGAGCCAACTTCACCTTTGGAAGCTGTGTGAGGGTTTGCCGAGTCTGCCACGGTAGGAGATGCAACCACAGATGAAACGTTCCCCTGTCTAAGCAGGACAAGGTCAAAGCTGCACCGTCCTCTCTCTGAAGGGCGGGCGCCAACCAATCTATGATAAATCAATAGTTACCACAAACTCCCCAAAACATGGAGGTGGAGGCAATCAGACACGTATTCACACCGAGCCAAAGATACAAACAGTTTGAAGATTTGAGCAAACGCACGCGGTTAACAAAGCAGACATTAAAGAAGATTTCTTAATAGGAAGTGAAGGCAAACAGCAAATACTTTGGGAGTGATTTGCAGAACTAAAAAAACTTAAATAACCAAAGTTGCAGCTGCCAATGATGGGGAGAAGTGAATGGAGAGGGATTTTGCCAGGCCGGCAAAACGTTAAGTTGTTTGTTCTCAGTCAAGCCACAGGGATTAGAAAAGTACACTAAGTGCTCCCTTGTGAATTGAATTCAAACTCTGAGCCATATGCTTAGTTCCATTGCTTGTAAACATTTGCTTAAAACCAAAATTGAGAAAGATAAGGGTTAGTCATTGAACAAAACTGGTTCCAATTAATAAGTGTTCCAGGTTTTCGTATGAACACATCAGCTACCGCTTAGAAAACGATGGGAAAAAAAATTGTAGTTTAGCCTGAAGAACTATTCAGACTCAGTAATTGAAGCAAGATTTCACTGTTGGAGGGGATGAGATTGTCTTGTCTAAAAGAAAGAATAAACAATTTTTTCTTTCGTGAGAGGCAGGAACTTGAATTGCCTGAGAGATCAACTAGTGAGTGCTGTCCGCAATCCATTACACTGATGTGTTTTTGGCTAAAATTGAATTAATTAATTGCCTTGGCAAGATCACAAACATGGCTTTGGGACCATTCCAAAATCCCATAGAGTCATACAGTGTGGAAACAGGCTCCTCAGCCCAACTCGCCCACAACGGCCAACATGTCCCAGCGACACTAGTCAGAAAATGTGAGGTGCTTCCGATATTTGAAGTGCTGATCATATATTTTTCCTTCTGAAAGTACTGAAGTGGTTAAAGATGCCATCTTTCGAATGGTACTTTAGACCATGGATTCGTCTGCTATTAGGTTAAAAAAAATCCCTGGCGTTATTTAGGGAACAGTTAACTGGTCAACATATTTATATATATAAGTGTATCCGTGTATATAACAGTGTCCTTTTGGAGTTAAGTATATTGGATTAAAGGAACTTTCCCCTTTTTCTTCCTAAGCAGCACTAGTTCACTAAAACTTGCTCACGACAGCACAATTTCAGTGGATTTGCTTCGTAACATCTGCCTCACTGTTTAGTCTCAAAGGGAGAGTCACCATTGCTGGGCCAAACAATGCAGGATGGTCAAGATTCTTGGCGGGTCTCGGTGATGCAGAGAAGGGGGATGATCACAGCTGCCTACGGCATCCATGCCTGAGGAGATCTCGAGCGGTCCCAAGCGCTATTCCTGATGAGTGTCCAGTACTCTCGGTGGAGAAGCATGGGCAGAGACGTGGTGGTCTTTGCTGTTGAATCTCCAGCAGGGGAGCAGGTCAATCATTCACAGATGGTGCGGTGACATACTGAAACTTCAGCTAGGTAAAGGGAGGAAATGTGAAAATAACATCTGCGGGGGTCAATGAATCATCATAAAGATTGGAAGATCTTGTCGGAATGACCCCCAACATAATTAACTATTTGACTGCTTTGAGATTAAAATGGATATCTCACGGGTTGTATCAAGGGCCAATTTCTGACCAAAACACAATGGAAATGGCCTAGCTCGAGGGGAAAGGAGCACTTCATAATTTTTAAAAAAGGTTCACTCAAGCGGTTATCTTCTTGAAAGCTTGAAGAATAAAACGACTTCAGCAAATGCCAAAACGTTTAGTTTCACACAAGAGCTGTGAAATGATCTCTGATGATGAGGGTTTGATGGCGCTGGGCCTGTGCTCGCTGGAGTTTAGAAGGATGAGTGGGGGACCTCATTGAAACTTACCGAATAGTGAAAGGCCTGGATAGAGTGGATGTGGAGAGGATGTTTCCACTAGTGGGAGAGTCTAGGACCAGAGGTCATGGCCTCAGAATTAAAGGACGTAATTTTAGGAAGGAGATGAGGAGAAATTTCTTTAGTCAGGTGGTAGTGAATCTGTGGAATTATTCACCACAGACAGCTGTGGAGGCCAAGTCAGTGGATATTTTTAAGGCAGAGATGGATAGGTTCTTGATTCGTACAGGTGTCAGAGGTTGTGGGGTGAAGGCAGGAGACTTCCAAAATTACTTACAACATTCTTAAGAGGTTGGACAGGCTAGATGCAGAAAGATTATTCCCGATGTTGGGGAAGTCCAGAACAAGGGGTCACAGTATAAGAAAAAGGGGGAAATCTTTTAGGACCGAGATGAGGAAAACATTTTTCACACAGAGAGTGGTGAATCTGTGGAATTCTCTGCCATAGAAGGTAGTTGAGGCCACAGTTCATTGGCTATATTTAAGAGGGAGTTAGATGTGGCCCTTGTGGCTAAAGGAATCAGGGGGTATGGAGAGAAGGCAGGTACAGGATACTGAGTTGGATGATCAACCGTGATCATATTGAATGGCGGTGCAGGCTCGAAGGGCCGAATGGCCTACTCCTGCACCTATTTTCAATGTCTACGTTTCTATGAGTGGGGTTAGGAAGAAGAGATAGATCAACCATGATTGAATGGCGGAGTAGACTTGATGGGCCGAATGGCCTAGTGTTCCTCCTATCACTAATGTACCTATGAGCTTAATTTCCTTCACATAGCACCGACTGCAGAGAATGACCATTTTACAACATAATTTATTTGGCACATGTTCTGAGCACTGTTATGAACACTCACAATGCACTTTAAACATAGGAGCAAAAATACACATGAGATGAAAGAATGCAGATGATGGTCATTTTATCTTCTCGAATGAAGAATGCGTGGCAAGCCAGGAAGTGTCCTCTGGGAGTTGTGCTTTCATGTGGAGAACAAAAGCTTCACAAATCTGTTGAGCAAAAACTCCTCGCTACTTAAGTTTGTAGGAGGAAATATTTATCACAGGAGATGAACTCCTCCAGCCCCGCCGACATCTAACTTAAACGCCATCAAAAGACATCACTGCTCTTGGTAAAAGGGAGTACCATCTGTGTTAAGAACTTGGGGAATATTTTTCACTTAATAGATGAGATGTTTCTTTCAGTTCTCCTCAATCCAAATGGCCACGAATCGAGATAACAGCTGGAAGTGTTCTGCTTCATTTCCCTGCGATAAAGTCCCAACTCACTTTGCGCTATCTTTGAATAGCTGACCGGTGAAATGGACTTTAAATTATGCTTGCCTCATCGTTTTTAAATCGGGGCATAACCTGCCTCCGCTCCTGGATCCAATGCCCCTTGGTGCAAAGCGAATAACATTGCCTTTTAAGTCTGACAATTGATTTTAAAAATCTCTTTTCAAAAGTGGCTCGCCCTCTGCCATTCTCCACGACCTCCCGTGCCCGGACATCTGCCGTACTGCGGCACGATGGCGCAGCGGTAGAGTTGCCGCCTTTGTGGCTTTGTGCCGTTCTTCATCAGTTCATAAGTGATAGGAGCAGAATTAGGCCATGTGGCCCATCATGTCTGCTCCGCCATTCAATCATGGCTGATCTATCTTCCCCCTCTCAACCCCACTCTCTTGCCTTCTCCCCCATAAGCCCTGATCAAGAATCTATCTAACTCTGCCTTAAAAACATCCATTGACTTGGCCTCCACAGCCTTCTGTGGCCACAAATTCCACAGATTCACCACCCTCTGACTAAAGAAATTCCTCCTCACCTCCTCCCTACAGCAACATCCTTTAATTCTGAGGCTATGACCTCTAGTCCTAGACTCTCCCACTAGTGGAAACATCCGCTCCACATCCACTCTATCCAGTCCTGTGACTTTGACGATCAGTTATTGGGATTTTTTCCACCTTCAGTTTTGTCTAGTTTATAGATACAGCGCGGAAACAGGACCGTCGGCCCACAGAGTCCGCACTGACCAGCGATCCCCGCACAATCCCCACACAATCCTACACACACTAGGGACAATTTACATTTATACCATGCCAATTTACCTACAAACCTGTACGTCCTTGGAGTGTGGGAGGAAACCGGAAAACCCACGCAGATCACGGGGAGAACGTATAAACTCTGTACAGACGGCACCCGTAGTCGGGATGCAACCCGGGTCTCCGGCGCTTCAAGCGATGTAAGGCAGCAACTCTACTGCTGCGCCACCATGCCGTCCAAAACTCCACCTACTGGCCTCCTCAACATTACAAAGGTAGTTCTAGGGTCTCAACTGTCCAAGGGTCGAGGCATTATTCCACGTAGTTTCATAATGGCTTTCTGCAATATACTGGAGTATTTATAACACATTGCTGACATTTGAACTGTATATATGTTTAACATAGCCCGCTGTGACTGTTGAGACTGTTCTCCAGCTGCACAGCGGTGGCACAATGGCAGAGTTGCTGCCTTACAGCACCAGAGAGACCCGGGTTTGATCCCGTCTACGGGTACTGTCTGTACGGAGTTTATATGTTCTCCCCGTAACCGCGTGGGTTTTCGCCGAGATCTTTGGTTTCCTCCCACGCTCCAATGACGTACAGGTTTGTACGTTAATTGGCTTGGTGCAATTGTAAATTTTACCCCCAGTGTGTGTAGAATTATGTTAGTGTGCGGGGATCGCTGGGCGGCTGAAGGGCCTGTTTCCGTGCTGTATCTCTAAACTAAACTAAATTAAAGTGAGGAACTGAGGAAATGGAGGAAATACATTGTTGCCATAGAGGGAGTACAGAGAAGGTTCACCAGACTGATTCCTGGGATGTCAGGACTTCCATATGAAGAAAGACTGGATAGACTCGGTTTGTACTCGCTAGAATTTAGAAGATTGAGGGGGGATTATATAGAAACTTACAAAATTCTTAAGGGGTTGGACAGGCTAGATGCAGGAAGATTGTTCCCGATGTTGGGAAAGTCCAGAACAAGGGGTCACAGTTTAAGGATAAGGGGGAATTCTTTTAGGACCGAGATGAGGAAAACATTTTTCACACAGAGAGTGGTGAATTTCTGGAATTCTCTCCCGCAGAAGGTAGTTGAGGCCAGTTCATTGGCTATATTTAAGGGGGAGTTAGATGTGGTCCTTGTGGCTAAAGGGATCAGGGGGTATGGAGAGAAGGCAGGTACAGGATACTGAGTTGGATGATCAGCCATGATCATATTGAATGGCGGTGCGGGCTCGAAGGGCCGAATGGCCTACTCCTGCACCTATTTTCTATGTTTCTATGTTCTAAAGTGGAAAATAAGGTTGCACAACCAGAAATAATATCAGCTGTATGTCTCAAAAAGTGTTTTCATGTGATCCATATACAAAATCTCATTAATTAAACTGATTGCTTAGCTTACTTGGCCCTGCCTGTTCTGAACCGTCTATGCATAAATGACACCACAGTACGTGCGCCTTGCAGTGGAATAAATGGACCAGTTCAGTAAAGGTGTGTCTTTTATCTCGCTAAGAAAGGTTTAAGTATGATACGTACATCCTGACTGAAACCGTTGGAGTGAAGGAAAGTGTAGGTGAGTGGCCAAATTCTATAAAAAAAAAGGCATTACCTATTATAAAAGGATCATACTCTCGAAATTTTGCAAAACACGGCTAATGATACTAAAAGCGATTTTTTCTATACAAAATCATCTACTTTTATCTTCATTGCCCAAGCAGTTAGTGGGCTTTCCTGAAGATTTTCCCCTGGCAATCTTTAGCTTTACGCACTCCCACAGCTGGATTATCACCATTTTCAATATGTTTAAAACACTCACGTTAACATGCATTTTAACAGAGCCATTAACGGAGCAAAAATCCAATCCCAAGGTATTTTGCAGGAGTAATAATATATATGGAGTTGTCAGGACAGCTGATGTAAGGCTTGACCAATGGTGTTGTGTTTTTAATGGATGCTTTAGTCTAGTTGTAGAGATGAAAACAGGTTCTTCGGCCCGTCGAGTCTATGCCGACCATCGATCACCCGTTCACACCAGTTGGATATGAACTCACGTTCTCATCAGCTCTCTACACACTGGGGGCAATGAAATTGGGAGGTACAGCACGGAAACAGGCACTTCGGCCCACCAGGTCCGTGCCGACCCGTGAACACCCCGTACACTAGCACCATCCTACACACTAAGAACAATTTACAATCTTTACTGAAGCCAATTAACCTACAAACTCGTTTGTCTGTGGAGTGTTGGAAGAAACCGGACATGAAATGCTGGAGTAACTCATTGGGTCCATCTCTGACCTCCACACCATCGAAGGGATTTACAGGACTCGCTGCCTCAAAAAGGCAGCCAGCATCACCATATATACATATACATATATAACTTACAAAATTCTTAAGAGGTTGGACAGGCTAGATGCAGGAAGATTGTTCCCGATGTTGGGGAAGTCCAGGACAAGGGGTTACAACTTAAGGATAAGGGGGAAATCCTTTAAAACCGAGATGAGGAGAACTTTTTTCACACAGAGAGTGGTGAATCTCTGGAACTCTCTGCCACAGAGGGTAGTTGAGGCCAGTTCATTGGCTATATTTAAGAGGGAGTTAGATGTGGCCCTTGTGGCCAAGGGGATCAGGGGGTATGGAGAGAAGGCAGGTACGGGATACTGAGTTGGATGATCAACCATGATCATATTGAATGGCGGTGCAGGCTCGAAGGGCCGAATGGCCTACTCCTGCACCTAATTTCTATGTTTCTATGTTTTATATATATATATATGTGTGTGTGTGTGTATATATGATTGATATATACACTATATATATCAACCTCCGCATCTACATTAATCCTACACTAATCTAATACAACATATTTATCTCCATATTGTTATCAATCTCCCCGTTCATTCTACCATTCACCTGAACACAATGGGCAATTTACAGCACCCACTTAACTGACCAACACATATACCTTTTGGACGTAGGGCAAAACCGGAGTCCTCAGGGGAAACCCATGCGGTCACGGGGAGAACAGGCAAACTCCACACAGACAGCGGCCGAGGTCATGATCAAATGGGGAGTCTCTGGAGCTCTCTGGCAGCATGTCTACCAGCTGCCCTACTGCGCCCCTCCACGGACTAACATTCCACTCGACTAATGTAACTGGGTTGTTTCTGCATCTCAATAGACAATTACGGCATCTTACCCTGAACTGTAGAACAACCCTTGGCACAAGTTGCAAACAATACATTGAAAGCTCTTGCATTTTGTCATTCAACACAGTTTAAGCTGACCTTCAGCTGAACTTGTGAACAATTTTTAGAAATGATTAGAATTATTGTACCTAACCGAGTAATTACTTGTAGCTCGAACGCTGCCACATATCATTACGAAGTGAGAAAGGGGCCAGAGTTGAGGGTCAGGAACACAAACTGCATCCCCACAGTATCCAGAAAGCATGACATATGTCCTTGGTGTATTGTTCCAATGAGATGATGGATGTGCTCTTATTTGGAGCGGGTTTGTGCACTCGTATTGGTAATGCTGGGTGACAGTGCTACGCTGTGTAAACAGATGGATCAACTTCTGAGAGGACCACAAAACATTGCAGAGTTGTGATCGCAAGTCGTGACTGCAAGACGCTCCTCAGGTCCCAACCCGAAACGCCACCTATTCCTTTTCTCCAGACATGCTGCCTGACCCGCTGAATTACTCCAGCTTTTTTTGTATCTATCTTCGGTTTAAACAAACATCTGCCGTTCCTTCCTACACGTCTTGGGTCAGGGCCTTCCTCAAACCCATCTCTTTCTTCAGTCTGAAGAAGGGTCCAGATCCGAACGTCACCTACACATGTTCTCCCGCTGAGTTACTCCAGCACTTTGCACCTTTCCTTGGTCAACCAGTATCTGCAGTTCCTTGTTTCTACATAACAAACATTCCAAAGGCAAGTTTAGAGACTATATCAGAACATGCCAAATTGGATGCAAGTCAGATAACAGCTCTTGTCAAGTCAAGGAATAAGTCTTTGGCATCTGCTTGATATCTTGTCAGTCCTGGCTTTGTTAACGCAGTCCTGAGCTACTATCTCCCCCATTGGAGGCTCTCAGACAATCTTTAATTGGATTTTACTGGAATATCTTGCACTAGACTTTATTCCCGTTCTCATGTATCTGTGCACTGTGGATAGCTTGACTGTAATCATAACTGCATAGCTCGCAACAAAAGAGGTTTTCACCATACCTCGTTAATATACTAAACTTATACGTGACAATAAACTAAATCAGCCTACAAATCTGTACGTCTTTGGTTGTGTGGGAGGAAACCGGAGCAGCAGAAGAAAACCCACGCGGTCACGGGGAGAACGTACAGACGCCACCCGTAGTCAGGATCGAACCCGGGTCTTTGCGCTGTGAGGCAGCAACTCTACCGCTGCGCCGCCGAGCCACCTGACTGCTGATCTCACCTCTCAGTTGTGAGTTTTGCGTTGAGTAAGAATGGGACACAGAGTCAGTGTCATACGTACAGTGCGGAAACGGGCCCCTTAGCCCAACCACGGTGTCCCAGTTAAACTAGTCCCATTTGCCCATATTTGGCCTATATCTCTTTTAGACGACCCAAGCCATGTACTATCCAAATGTCTTTTTTTTAATGCTGCTGTAGTATCTGCCTCAAGTACCTCCTCTGGCAGCTTGTTCCATATACCCAGCACTCTCTGAATGGAAAGGTTGTCCCTCAGGTTCCCATTAAATCCTGGCCCTTGCACCTTAAACCTGTGTCCTCTGCTTTATGATTCCCAAACCCCTGGATAAAAGACTGTGCATTCACCCAATCTATCCCATTCATAATTATACAGCCTCATATTCTTCTCATCAAGCACTACATGGAAGGATAGGCTTCTCGACCACAGACTCAGTCATGTCTATTCTAATGGTGAGTGCAACTGTTCATACCAACTCCCTATCGATTTCCCCCACACTGAGATAAGTCATTGCACCACCTTATCTTACAAGAGACAGGAAGGTTTGCCAATGTGTGTAGCCTTTGGACTCCAGACTTTAGAGATACAGTGTGGAAACAGGCTCTTCTGTCTAACGAGTCTACTCATGGCTGAACTGCATTCCCCACTATCCCCAGATAGTGAAAGGCCTGGATGGAGTGCATGTGGAGAGGGTGTTTCCACCAGTGGGAGAGTCTAGGACCAGAGGTCAGAGCCTCAGAATTAAAGGATGTTCCTTTCGGAGAGTGATGAGGAGGAATTTCTGTAGTCAGAGGGTGGTGAATCTGTGGAGATCATTGCCGCATAAGGTTGTGAAGGCCAAGTCAATGGATATTTCTAAGGCAGAGATAGATAGATTCTTGATCAGTATGGGTGTCAGTGGTTATGGGGAGAAGGCAGGAGAATGGGGTTGGGAGGATGAGATATGGTGGAGTAGACTTGATGGGCCGAAGAGCCTAGTTCTGCTCCTAACACTTATGAACATTCAGAGTCCAGCATCAGAATTTGTCTTTACGTTCACCTACATTGATTTATCTTCCTTGAAATTGCTAAGTCAGAATGCTGTAAGCTTTTAAACCAGCCAGGCTTGCGTATCCAAGGTGGCGGAGATCTCAAACAAAAGCCTTGTACACATTTTCAAGGATTTTGTTTTTGGAAAAATTAAATAATAATGAAACAGACGGTATCAACAGTTTAAAGGGCACTTGTTGGTTTCAGCTATTAGCATCCTCACTCAGCTGCCTGCATTAAATCGATTATTTAATTTGACTAAAATAAAATACGTTTCACTGGAACCTCGTGGCAATTGCTTGAAAATGCCGCCAGCTTTTACCAGATGGACAGAATCCATCCCAGGTTATAAATTTTATTGATGAGAATTTATAGCTAATATCACACCGGGCAAGTCACCCAAATGCAAAAGGCTTCAGTGATACGGCAGAGGTGTATTTCTAGGGTGAGATCGATAGCTGATTTATAGAAGTTGTCACAGATGGGACTTACAACATTTCTGTGTTGCCGGCTTGTACAGTAGCAAACAGACTCCGGAAAGTCACCTGAAAGTTATTTTGTGAAGCTGAGAAACTACCGTACTTTTTGGCTTGTTGCAAGTTTATGGTATTTTCTACAATACACTGAAAAAAACGATTTAAAAATGAGATGGTAAACAAATAAAACTGCAGATGCTGGAATCTGAAACAAAAACTGAAATACTGGGCGTCACGGTGGTGCAGCGGTAGAGTTGCTGCCTTACAGTGTGTACAGCGCCAGAGACCCGGGTTCGATCCCGACTACGGGCGCTGTCTGTACGGAGTTTGTACGTTCTCCCCGTGACCGCGTGGGTTTTCTCCGAGATATTTGCTTTCCTCCCACACTCCAAAGACGTACAGGTTTGTAGGTTAATTGGCTTGGTGTAAATGTAAAATTGTCCCTGGTCTGTGAAGGGTAGGGTTAATGTGCGAGGATCGCTGGTCGGTGCGGACTCGGTGGGCCAAAGGAAGCTGTTTCCGCGCTGTTACTCTAAACTAAACTTAAATAAAATAAACTGATAGAACTGAGCCAGAACTCAACCATCCTATCACCAACTAGAGAGTTGTCCTGACCGACCATCTACCTGATTGGAGTCCCTCGGTCTACCTTTAATCGCGCTTCACTGGACATTATCTTGCACTAATATCCTTTATCCTGTATCTGTACACGGTGGACAGCTTGATTGTAATCATGTACAGTCTTTCCGCTGACTGGTTAGCATGAAGCTAAAGAGCTTTTCACTGTTTTTCTCGGTACTCGTGGCAATAAACCAAATGTGTAGGAAGAAACTGCCGAAGTTGGTTTACATCGAAGATAGACACAAAAAGCTGGAGGAACTCAGCGGGTCTGACACAATCTCTGGAGAAAAGATAGAGGTGACGTTTCGGGTCGAGACCTTTCTTCAGACCTTTCTAAAGCCATCTCGGTGGAAAAATAGACTAGCTAATGTTTCAGGTCTCCCAGCCAGAAGGTTAACTAGTTTCCATTCCCAAAGATGCTGCTTGACTGGGTGAGTTCTTCCCTGCATGTCTATTGTTGTTTAACACCGATATTCTTGTTGAAATAGCAATGAGTCCACGTGACGATTGATATTGGTATGAAGCAAGATAAATATTTTACCTTTGAGAAATACAGTAAGTCTCATATCGGGAATATGAGATGATGGATGTCCAGTTGCAATATTGAAAAATACGTATTACATTTACATTAATTTGGAGCATTTTTATTTATTTGCATGAAGCAGAACCAATTATCCGTATCAATGTATCCATATGAAACGGCGCAAAATTGGAGGAACAGCACCTCATATTTTGCTTGGTTTACACCCAGCGGTATGAATATTGAAGGTAGACACAAAATGCTAGAGTAACTCAGCGGGCCAGGCAGCATCTCTGGAGAGAAGAAATGGGTGGAGTTTCAGGTCGGGATAGATATATCAGCCACAATTTAATGACAGAGTAGACATGCTGGGCTGAATGGCTTACTTCTCCTATATCTCTTATGATCTTATGATCTTTCATGTCTCGTTCCCACACCTTACACTTCCTTATCATTGTATCGCCCCATCCCCCGACCCGGAAGAAGGGTCTCGAAACGTCACCCATTCCTTCTCTCTAGAGATGCTGTCTGTCCCGCTGAGATACTCCAGCATTTTATGTCTATCTTCTTTTGAAACAGTACCAAGGCTGGATAATTACAGAACATAGTCAAAACTTTCAATGGTGAGTCCAGAGAGCCCGTTTATCCATGGTGGAAAAGAGCTATTGAGGTCATCATAACTATATTCCACCACCAGATACATTCTCTTCTCTGTTCAAGAATGAACTGCAGATGCTGGAAAATCAAAGGTGGACATAAGTGCTGGAGAAACTCAGCGGGTGAGGCAGCAACTATGGAGCGAAGGAAATAGGCAACGTTTCGGCACGAAACGTTGCCTATTTCCATCGCTCCGTAGATGCTGCTGCACCCGCTGAGTTTCTCCAGCACTTTTGTGTACCTTGTAAGAATGGTAACATGTTATTTACTTTTGTGACATCCTTCATTTTAATCAATCAATCCATTTAAATACTAACCCCGTGAGACATAGTTTTAACAAGGTGTATTCATTTCCTACGCTATTTATTTGCTAGATGCAAGTAAACAGTTTTGCAAAAACTGCGACTTAAATCCAATTGCGGTTCTTTCCCAAATATATTACAAGGAGAAAATATCTCGGCTTAATTCCGAGTTCCCACAACACCAAAGTATAAACAAACTCCAAAGTCTTGGCTCGAGTATAGTCAGGTTTCAAGTTCAGATTCACTCTTATTCCAGAAAACTATTCCAGGTACAGATTCAAACCAACATTTCCACAGGGGTCGATCAATATCAATGCGGTTGTAATTTTATTGGAGTCATTCTCACCTTTGGAAGCTTCAAATGCTCCTAATGTCACGCTGACAGAAAATAAAGGCAGTTGTGACAACATGGACTTGGAACATCACATGCAATTTGGCCGGAGCGATCGACGTTAGCTGCCAACATACAAAGTACATCCCTGCTCTTTGGAAATTACTTCAAGTTTCATGTTTATATCAATGATAATTTCCTCCTTGAAGAATTGAAATAGAGTCTGAAGAAGGGTCTCGACCCGAAACGTCACCCATCCCTTCTCTCCAGAGATGCTGCCTGCCCCGCTGAGTTACTCCAGCTTTTTGTTAACCGATGGAATTGGTCAGAGCAAATCAACTCTCTTGTTTTTTTTTATTCCAGCATTTTGTGTCTACCTATAATGTTCCTTGATCAGCATAATGTTAGAGGGAGCTTGTGATAGGTTTTGACCTCAACAAAGTGAGCTAGGGTGTGTGTGTGAGAGAGAGTGTGTAGTGGGGACTGGATCCGGTGTGTAAGGATGGATTGGGTCTGGTGTGCATGTGTGTGAGTGTGTCTATATGTGTATGTAATGGGGGACGGTTTCTGGTGTGTGGTTAAGGGATGGTTGAGTCTGGTGTGTGTGTGTGTTAAGGGCCTGTCCCACTTGCCGATTTTTTCGGTGACTGCCGGCGTCATATCAGTGTCGCCAAAAGATTTTGAACATTTCAAAATCCAGCAGCGATAAAAAAAATGTTGCAACACTTGAGAGAACACCACCCGTAATACGTCAGTCAAGGATGCCGGCAGTCGCCAAAAAAATTGCCAAGTGGGACAGGCCCTTAAGTAAGGGATGGTTTTGAGTGACTGCCGTACAGCGCCAGAGATCCGGGCTCAATCCTGGCTGTGGGTGCTGTCAGCACCGAGTTTGTACGTTCTCCCAGTGACCTGCGTGGGTTTTCTCCGGGATCTCCGGTTTCCTCCCACACTCCAAAGAAGTATTTGGCTAGGTATAATTGTAAAGTGTCCCTCGTGTGTGGGATGGTGCTAGTGTGCGGGGATCGCTGGTCGGCGCGGACTAGGTGGGCCTGTTTCCGGACAGTATCTCTAAACTAAACTAAACTAAGTGCCTACATGGTTGATGCTTTCAGCGCGTCTCATAGTAATAAATGCTTCCCTGAAGAACATGATTCCTGGGATGTCAGGACTTTCATATGAAGAAAGACTGGATAGACTCGGCTTGTACTCGCTAGAATTTAGTAGATTGCGGGAGGAACTTATAGAAACTTACAAAATTCTTAAGGGGTTGGACAGGCTAGATGCAGGAAGATTGTTCCCGATGTTGGGGAAGTCCAGGACAAGAGGTCACAGCTTAAGGATAAAGGGGAAATCCTTTAGGTCCAAGATGAGAAATACATTTTTCACACAGAGAGTGGTGAATCTCTGGAATTCTCTGTCACAGAAGGTAGTTGAGGCCAGTTCATTGGCTATATTTAGGGAGTTAGATGTGGCCCTTGTGGCTAAAGGGATCAGGGGGTATGGAGAGGTAGGTACAGGATACTGTTGGATGATTAGCTATGATTATATTGAATGGCGGTGCGGGCTTGAAGGGCCGAATGGCCTACTCCTGCACCTATTTTCTATGTTTCTATGTACAGGAGATGTTTCAGGTCGAGACCCTTCTTCAGGCCCCAAGGACATTGGACAAAATGTCTCATATTCTCAGCAACCAGAGTGAATTTGTTTTGTCACTTGAATGCACATTTTACCTCACTTTACACAGCTTCCTTTGAAAGTTTGTTTAAACCAACATCTCAGATACTCAGAGTTGCACTCTTGACCGAGACTCGACACCTTGAAGTTCACTTACTCCTGTTTCCAGTTTGAGAGAGTGCATTGTGTGTAGGGGAGAGGCCTGGGTTTTCAACTCGACGACATCAGGAGTCTAGTATTATTAAAACAACACTTGTTTAAAATGAAAGAGCGTGCAATTGCTGCATTGAGAACTGGATTCCCTTTTGATAAAGTCATTGCCATTAATATACACACAATTCATTCACAGCCAGTTAACACAGAACCAGTTCCAGTAACCACATGAAACCAACGTTTGAACATTGCTGCATTTACAGTCAGATATCAAAGGGACAAGGCCACTTCTACAAATACTCTTTTATTGCCGATTAACTTCTGAGAGGAATCGTCTGAACTATGTTTGTCTGAGATCGGGCGGGCTAAAGTGAAGATGTATTCTACACTTCAGTTTGCTCAGTTCCCTGATTAGCTGCAGAATTAGTTTAGTTTAGTTTAGTTTAGAGATACAGCGCGGAAACAGGCCCTTCGGCCCACCGAGTCCGCGCCCACCAGCGATCTCCGCGATCTCCGCACACCAACACTAGGGGCAGTTTACATTTATACCAACCTACAAACCTGTACGTCTTTGGAGTGTGGAAGGAAACCGAAGATCTCGGAAAAAGCCCAATGCAGGTCACGGGGAGAACGTACAAACTCCGTAAAGACAGCACTCGTAGTCAGGATCAAACCGAAATCTCCGGCGATGCAAGCACCGTAAGGCAGCAACTCGCCCTTGACGCGTTCTGCTTTCAATGGGCTGACAATTGCCAGACTCTATAACAGACTTTAGACTGGAAACAAGCCTATTGGCCCATCAGGTCCACGCTGACCAGCGATTAACCCCGTCCACCAGCACTATCCTACACTACGGACACGTTACAGAAGCAATTGACCTACAAACCTGTATATCTCACGTATTGTCTTAATAATGTATTGTCTTTCTGCTAACTGGTTAGCACGCAACAAAAGCTTTTCACTGTACCTCGGAACACGTGACAATAAACTAAACTGAAACTGGGCGGAAACCGGAGCTCCTGGAGAAAACCCACACGGTCACAGGGAGAACGTACAAACTCTACAAACAGCATCTATAGCCTGAGTCGGTGATGCTGCAACTCTACAGCTGTGACATTGTGTTGCCCCAAGCATCTGTTAGTTGTCCCCTACAGGATTCCAACAGGTACACTGTCTTCTGCAGTTGTGCAAGCCTGGGGAAGGCTACTTTTTAACAATTGCTGCTGTGTTTTGTCGATAGCTAAAACCAAAAAATAACATTCCCTTTCCATTGCTAGAAACCATCTTAAGGACTCGCGTCTACACTGTGGTAGGAAAAAAGATCTGAAAAGTCACATGTATTCAGGTGCAAAAATGGCTCAATTTCTGAATTATAATAGGAGGAAATCTTCAAAAATGTTTTTTTCCTCAATAACATCAGTGCCATTTTCAATTCAAAAATATTATTTTAGCCTGGATATGGGAAAGACGAAGATACAATGTGTTGGAGAAACATAGCGGGTCAGAGAACATGGGCCTGGTGATGCATCTGTGGAGAACATGGGCCTGGTGATGCTTTGGGTCGGCACCCTGCTTCAGAAATGAGAAAAATCAAAATTCCAGGAAGCAGGAGCCAGATTTAAGGCGAGAGAGACAAACTTAATTGGAAACTTTTAATTAGGACAACTTTTTCACAAAGAGAAAAGTGGCCAAATGGAACGAGCTGCCAGAGGAGGCAGAGGAGTTGAGTCAGGTACTATAACAGCAGTTAAAAGACACAGACAAGTATATGGATAGGTACGATTTAGAGGGATATGGGCCAAACACGGCCAAATGAGACAACAGATGGGGCACCTTGATCTGCATTGAAGAGTTGGGCCGAAGGGCCTGTTTCCATACTGTATCAATCTCTGAGCAGAGGGGAAGAAGTTGTTCCTGAACCTGGACGTTACAGTTTTCAGGCTCCTGTGCCTTCTTCCTGATAGCAGGGGTGATATGAGTGTGTGGCCAGGGTGGTGTGGGTCTCTGACGATGCTGTCTGCCTTTTTGAGGCAACGACTCGGGTAAATCCCCTTTGATGGTGGGGAGGGGAGTGCAGGGAAAATGGGACTAGCTAAGATTGGGCACCTGGGTCAGCATGGAAGAGTTAGGCCGAAGGGCCTGTTTCCATGCTGGATGACTCAATGATTATCAAAATGAAAAGGCAGGGGCTCATTTTTGACATCCCTTAAACATCTTGGAATTCTGCAGCATTCCTCCTTTGGCTGAGTTCACTAATTATGCCTGAACCCTGCAAGGCCCATTGCAAGGTTTTCCGGGCACTGTCTCTAAAGTTACAAACATAACATGCAGCGAATGACATTCTCACTGCTCAGAAGAAAATCTGTGTTGATTAGCAAAGTCCAGGAACTCTGCCAAGAAATCATGTTTAAATATTTTTTTAATGTTTACCTCCACAGAGACTTCAGCTAAACAAAAACATGTGAGCATTTGAAATCTAATGTTGAAATTTTTCCTCAATTGAAACTTTATTTTGTTTGCTTTTGATGACTTTGTCCCACTCTATCATTCAATGAAACAGCACGGACCTGGTTGCAATTAAGAGAAAGGTTTTGCTTGTTCTGATTCATACTTGCTGTGGTCATTTAAGTATTTTCAGGGCTATCAGACTTTGTCGTAACTGCAATAGTTCCCGGGATGGCGGGACCGGCTTATGAAGAAAGAATGGGTCGACTGGGTTTGTATTCACTGGCATTTAGAGGGATGAGAGGATATCTTATAGAAACATGTAAAATCCTGAAGGTATTGGACAGAATTATCCCATCAAGTCTACTCCGCCATTCAATCATGGCTGATCTGCCTGTCCCTCCTATCTCCATTCTCCTGTGCGCAGTTCTACTGCTTTGATGTGCGTGGTATATATATATATGGTATGTTACATTGTCATGTGGAATTCATTGCCACAGAAGGCTGTGGAGGCCAGGTCAATGGTCATAAGGTCATAAGGGATAGGAGTAGAATTAGGCCATTCGGCCCATCAAGTCTACTCCGCCACTCAATCAAGGCTGACCTGTCTCTCCCTCCTAATCTCATACTCCTGCCTTGCCCCCATAACCTCTGACACCCATACTAAGCAAGAATCTACCTCGGTAGACAAAAGTGCTGGAGAAACTCAGCGGGTGCAGCAGCATCTATGGAGCGAAGGAAATAGGCAATGTCGACTTTGATTATTTCCTTCGCTGCATAGATGCTGCTGCACCCGCTGAGTTCCTCCAGCACTATTGTCTACCTTCGATTTTCCAGCATCTGCAGTTCCTTCTAAAACACAAGAATCTACCTATCTCAACCTTGACTTGGCCTCCACAACTTTCTGTGGCAAAGAATTCCACAGATTCCCCACCCTCTGATTAAAGATATTCCTCCTCATCTCCTTCCTAAAGGAACGTCCTTTATTTCGGATGCTATGGCCTCTGGTCCTAGACTCTCCGACTAGTGGAAACATCCTCTCCACATCCACATCTCCACATTTATAGTGGGTTTGGTAAGGCGATCCTCCTTGAGGTCTATGTGCTTGCTAGACTGATGTTTCCCAGCCCGAGGCACCTATTTATTGTTGGTCGGCTGGTTTTGGTCCTCAACGCTTATAATGCGAAGTGATTCTGGGCCTTTTCCAACAATTAAGCTATTGTATAAATAAGATCATGTTATAACCATTTAATAACATCATTTATCAATGCCAGAGTTTTGCCACTGAAATATTTGAAGGTAATTAGAGATTTACTGTTCAAGAACATAGCATGATTAGGCCAGTCACTCGCTGTGCCATTCAATGAGGTAATGGATGGTCTTGGACCTCAGATGCGTCTCGTTGCTCAGTTCCCCAAATCTCCAGATGACTATCACGTCCAAAGGTTACGTCATCTATCCACGTTCTCCAGAGATGCTGCCTGACCTGCTGAGATACTCCAGCACATTGTGTCCTTTTGTGTAAACCAGCATCTGAGGAAGGGTCCTGACCTGAAATATCATCTATCCACGTTCTCCAGAGATGCTGCCCGACCTGCTGAGTTACTCCAGCACTTTGTGTCCTTTTGTACAAACCAGCATCTGAGGAAGGGTTCTAATTCAAAATGTTACGTACCCATGTTCTCCAGGGATGTTAAAAACATAGAAAATAGGTGCAGGAGTAGGCCATTTGGCACTTCGAGCCTGCACCGCCATTCAATATGATCATGGCTGATCATCCAACTCAGTATCCCGTACCTGCCTTCTCTACATACCCCCTGATCCCTTTAGCCACAAGGGCCACATCTAACTCCGTCTTAAATATACCCAATGAACTGTGGCCTCAACTACCTTCTGTGACAGAGAATTCCACAGATTCACCACTCTCTGTGTGAAAAATCAGACTGAACATGCCGAGTTACTCCAGCACTTTGGGTCTTTTTTTTAATGTCCCTCTAAACCTGTCCCATCCATGTACATGTCCAATTGTTTCTTAAACATTGCGATAGTCCCAACCTCAACTACCTCCTCTGGCAGCTCGTTCCATACACCTACCACCCTTTGCGTGAAGAAGTCACCCCTCATGTTTCTGTTGAATCATTTCCCCTTCACCTTCAACCTATGGAGGCCCTCTGGTCCTCGATTCACCTACTCTGGGCAAGAGACTGTGTGTCCACCCGAACTATTCCTCTCATGATTTTATTGCACCTCATTAAGATCACCCCCTCATCCTCCTGCGCTCCCAGCCGACTCAACCTCTTCCCCCACTATCGCTCAGACCCTCGACTCCTGGCAACATCCTCGTAAATTCCAAACAACTCAAGTTTTCCTTGAACATTGCAATCCCAGGTCCAACAGTGCAGCTCAGGATAACCATTCGAGTTCATAGTAATGCATTCACAGGCTCTGCTCCATTTATTTAACTTGGGACGGTTTCTCACAATGTTATTTTTAATGGAACGGCAGAATAGCTCATACAGCAGATGGCAAGCAGTATGGGTGGAATGCAAGAGCCAATAGATAAAGGAATGCGTCCCCTCGTGGGGTGAAGAAAATGTGTAACAAGTCTGCTATGTATCTGAACTACAGCAGATAATGCTGCTGATTTACATTGGCAAACACAAGTTAGATTTTGGCTGATTTCTGAAGAAATTCAATCCCCTCCATAACATTTCACAGTCCTAAATTTAAACTCTCAGGAATTGGCACAATAGCTTCAGATACTCAAAGCAAATTATCCCAGACTCTTTCACGACAAGGCGATCAATCAGTTATGGCATCATTCTGCTTTCAGAATGAGGGACTACAATCCTGAACTTTTTATGAGTAGATTTTTTATCATTCATAATTACGTGCGATTCAGACATGAAGATAATGCCCCTCAGGAAGAAGGAAAATGCATAGATCCAACATATTTATAATGTCCTTAGGATATCCCGACTGTTACTAGTGTTTTTTTCGTACTACTTTTCCATGGGCATGGCCCAATTACAGAACTGGATAGAGTGGATATGGAGAGGATGTTTCCACTAGTGGGAGAGTCTAGGGCTAGAGGTCATAGCCTCAGCTTTAAAGGACGTTCTTTTAGGAAGGAGATGAGGAGGATTTTCTTTGGTCAGAGGGTGGTGAATCTGTGGAATTCTTTGCCACAGAAGGCTGTGGCGGCAGTGTCAGTGGATATATTTAAGGCAGAGATAGATAGATTCTTGATTGGTACATGTTAGGGGTTACGGGGAGAAGGCAGGAGAAAGAGGGAGGGAGGGAGAGATAGATCAGCCATGATTGAATGGCGGAGTAAGCTTGATGGGCCGAATGGCCTAATTCTGCTTCTATCACATGATCTTATGAGTGTAGATGTACTGTATCGGAGATGTTTACCTAAGATGTATCTAAGTGCTTATGTATTTTGATACTTGTACTGAACTGTACACAAAAAATAATTTTGTTGTACCTCAGAACATGTGACCAATAACGACCCATACCTTACTAAAATAAGCATATCCTGCAGGTTAGTTCTTGGGAAGATGTGGGACGTTGCCAGATTTTGCAGTGGATGTAGGAATAAAATCATTTGTATAAACTCATGGGAGCATTAGATCGGGTAATTGCACAAAGGCTCTTGCCCAAGGTAGGTGAATTGAGGTCCAGAGGACATAGGTTTAAGGTGTTTAAGAAGGAACGGCAGATGCTGGAAAATCGAAGGTACACAAAAAAGCTGGAGAAACTCAGCGGATGCAGCAGCATCTATGGAGCGAAGGAAATAGACAACGTTTCGGGCCGAAACCCTTCTTCTTCAAACCCTTCTTAGGTTTAAGCTGAAGGGGAAAAGATTTAATAGGGATATGTGGGGTCATTTTTTTCACACAAAGGGTGATGGGTGTATTGAACGAGCTGCCAGAGGAGCTAGTTGAGGCAGGGATTATCCCAGCGTTTAGGATACAGACAGGTACATGGATAGGATAGGTTTGGAAGGATATGGACCAAATGCAGCAGCTTGGACTGATGTGGATGGGACATGTTGTGAGCGAGTGTTTGGCCAAAGTGCCTGTTTCCATGCTGTATGACTCTGTGACTAAGGTACAATCTTCTCTTGCATCGAGCCTGAAAAAGGGTCCTGACCCGAAATATTCCCTAACCATTCCCTCCACAGTTGGGCCGAAGGGCCTGTTTCCATGCTGTATCACTATGACTCTAATAAGGCTAATCACACACACACACACACAGTTATTTATACATAAATGTAACATAATCTTTCAATATCACTCATTTTTAAATCCTCTCACTGCTATCCAAAATGCCCTCCTCCAAAAATTGTGCAAAAATGCCATTCCATTGCACACTGAACAAAGAACATTTTCAATTATTGTTTCATAAAAACATTCCAATTTTGCACTGGTAGTTTAGCAGTCCACTTTGAGCATCTGTTTAGCAGATCTTAGGTTGCAGTTTAGTTTAGTTTGGAGATATTGCGTGTAAACAGGCCCTTCGGCCCACCTAGTCCATGCCGACCCAGGCTCTATCCTACGCAATTTTACAGAAGCCAATTAACCTACAAACACGCACGTCTTTGGAGTGTGGGAGGAAACCGGAGCACCTGGAGAAAACCCACACAGGTCACGGGGAGAACGTACAAACTCCATACAGACAGCACCCGTAATCAGGGTCGAACCCGGGTCTCTGGCGCTGCAAGCAGCAAATCCATTGCTACGCCACTGTGCCGCCCACTTAATTATTCCCAAATAACTCTCCACTGAAAGTTGCCTTTCACAATAACTCTAGCTTTATAACTCTCATCTTTTAATTATAGTCAGAGATTGAGGTAAAAAAACAACAAAATGATTTAATTTTTCTTTCTCGTGTCTCCACTTCCTTCAAATTTTCAGTCTCTTTATTTTGTTTCCTGCTTCATATCCCTGAATTAATTCTCACTTCCTGGTTCTGACTCTGGTCATTAATGATTTTATTGATTGGTTAAGGAGTTTAAGCATTGCTTGGCCAACTTACACAGCCCCCAGGAGGGCTGTAGAAAGTGCACTCTCATTTTAATTACTCCAGTCACACCAATTTGTAACACAAGGCACATGTAAAGCTTATGAGTGAGGGCAATAACTTGTTATTTATTTTGCTACTTGAAGCAGTATCTGGTCCTCTTGATATCTATTCATGTGCCTTTGCTGAAGCAAGCCTACTTATGTGGAGTAATGAACAAGGCTTGGGATCAGCTAATGCATTCTACTCCTGGAGTGACGTCAGCCACTTTTGAGTAACAGTGACCAAAGGTCAGGATTTAATAAGGATCAGAGGAAAGAAAGAAAGTCCATTCACCAGCGAGGAGAGGATTAGAAAGGAAAGAGTTCTTGGTTCTTGGTTTCTTGGTCCTCCAAAATATTCCAAATGGAATTTAAACTGGAGGTGGTGAAGGGAGGGCTTAAGCCAGAAAGGGTTATTGGGAAGAAAGAGCTACTTTAAATTTAGTTGCATCTGGTTGGGTAACTATAGTTGGGTGGAGATTATTCCATGCTTTAATTGTGCGGGGGAAGAACGAATTGCTGTACACGTCTGTCTTTGTAGCTGGGATCACAAATTGGATCGAATGCCCTCGTCTGCTCCCAATTGATTTGGGTTTGGTGTAGGTCTTGTAGTCTATGTCGAGCTGACCATTTAACATTTTGTAAAAACAGGTCAAACGGTGAGCTTCACGTCTGTCTTGGAGAGGGTTCCACCCCAGAGAATGCGGAAGTTTGGTGACACTCGCTTCTCTCGCTCATAGGTGTTAGTACCAACTAACATAGTTGGTGGGAGAGAGCTCGGTAATGCCTATGAGAAAAGATATTCAGAGAACTATCAGCGGCAAAGTTGCAAGGAACTTGGGTTCGATCCTGACTACGGGTGCTGATTGTACAGGAGTTTGTACTTTCTCCCAGTGACCTGTGTGGGTTTTCTCCGGGAAGCTCCAGTTTCCTCCCACACTCCAAAGGCGTACAGGTTTGGAGGCTAATTGGCTTGGTATAAATATAAATTGTCCCTAGTGTGTGTAGGATAGTGTTAGTGTGCGGGGATCCTTGGTTGGCATGGGCTCGGTGGGCCGAAGGGCCTGTTTCCGCACTGTATCTTTAAACTAAACTCAACCAGTGTGAATGGGTGATCAATGGTTGGTTTGGACTAGCTGGGTGGAAGGGCTAGTTTCCATGTTGTCTCACTAAACTAAACCACACTAAACTAAATAATGTTTAAGAGGGAACTGCAGATGCTGGAGAATCGAAGGTTACACAAAAAAGCTGGAGAAACTCAGCGGGTGCAGCAGCATCTATGGAGCGAAGGAAATAGGCAACGTTTCAGGCCGAAACGTTGCCTATTTCCTTCGCTCCATAGATGCTGCTGCACCCGCTGAGTTTCTCCAGCTTTTTTGTGTAACCTAAACTAAATAATGTTGACATTGTCTTTACTATTCATTATTACACTTATTTCCATGGCCACAATAAACATTACAGCATCTCATCAGTTCTCAACTTTTTTGGCGAGTTGAACACAATACAAATCAACACATCTTTTTGGCAGCGAAAGAACGCATTCGGCCCATCAATCCTGTGCCAGATGTACAAATCCCCTGCTCATTTTTTCTTCTAAACCTTGAGGAGCCCCAAGCTGAGCTACCAGGGGAAAAATACATTCTTTAAGACGCTAACACTGAAGTCATTTTCAAAGCAAGTGATTTGACTTAAATTGTTAAGCCAATTCACTCAAAGTTAGACACAAAGTGCTGGAGTAATTCAGCGGGACAGGCAGCATCTCTGGAGAGAAGGAATGGGCGACAAGAAGGGTCTCGACCCGAAAAACGTCACCCATTCGGGTCGAGACCCTTCTTCAGGCCGAATGTCACGGGATAGGGAAAAGAGAGATGTAGACGGTGATGCAGGGAGAGGTAGATCAAATGAATGAAAGATATGCAAAAAAGGAGCCATGCTAAAGGAAACAGGGCATTGTTCACTGTTTGCAAGGTGAGAACGAAAATCCAGTGTGACTTGGGTGGGGGAGGAATGGAGGGAGAGGGAATGCAGGGGTTACTTGATGTTAGACGAATCAATATTCATACCCCTGGGCTGTAAGCTGCCCAAGCGAAATATGAGATGCTGTTCCTCCAATTTGTGTATTGGCCTCAAAGTTACCCCAGATACAAAACAAAATCAAACATATTCTAATTTTTTTTTCCATACTCTGTCTAAATATAAAGGAAAATAATTATAGAAATGAAGGATGTAATTCTCTGCCGTTGCAAACACTGCCACCTACCAATAAGTCCACCAGGGAGTTGATGGGAGCAGGTGCTTTGGCACTGACTTGCAGATAGTTCAGTACCAAGAGCTTCACTCCGATCCACACTGGCAGATTTCCCAAGAGATCTTCAAGACCCCAATGACACCATCTTTTCCCCATGACAGATTTTCCAAATCGACAAAGAGCCATCTGCACACCTGCACACGCTGACTTTATTTCAGGTATCATTACTTCAGCAATGCTTTCACACCATCGTGATAATTTCACGAGAATTGTTTTGATTAAAGGAACAGTCCTTTGGAGTTCATGGTGGTGCAGCGTGACGGCAATCACTTGGCATTTGCTGAATCTTCAGGGCTGCTAAGAATTTCTTGTGTGGGAAAGAACTGCAAATACTGGCTCAAACCGGAGATAAACACAAAGAGCTGGAGTCACTCAGCGGGACAGGCAGCATCTTTGGAGAGAAGGAATGGGTGACGTTTCGGGTCGAGACTCTTCTTCAGACTGGTTAGGGCAAAGGGAAACGAGAGATATAAATGAGGAAGGTACACAAAATTGCTGGAGAAACTCAGCGGGTGCAGCAGCATCTATGGAGCGATGGAAATAGGCGACGTTTGCCTGAAACGTCGCCTATTTCCTTCGCTCCATAGATGCTGCTGCACCCGCTGAGTTTCTCCAGCAATTTTGTGTACCTTCGATCTTCCAGCATCTGCAGTTCCTTCTTGAACAGATATAAATGAGGATGCAGAGAGACAAAGAACAATGAATGAGAGATATGTAAAAAATTAACAATGATAAAGGAAACAGGCCATTGTTAGCTGTTTGAAGGACGAAAACCAGAAGCTAGTGCGACTTGGGTGACTCCATGAATACAGCCCGAGCCTGCACAACCACTGCCTGTAACTCAGTCCCTTGAATCCTGACAACATCCTGGTAAATCTTCTCCGAATCCTTTCAAGCTTTTTTTTTTAGAGATACAGTGCAGAGACAGGCCCTCTGGCCCACGCCAACCAACGATCCCCGCTCATTAACACTATCCTACACACACTAGGAACAATTTACACATACACCAAGCCAATTAACCTGCAAACCTATATGTATTTGGAGTGTGGGAGGAAACCAAAACTCTCAGAGAAAACCCACGCAGGTCACGGGGAGAACGTACGAACTCTTTACAGACAGCACCCGTAGTCGGGATCGAACCCTGGTCTCCGGCGCTGCAAACACCGTAAGGCAGCAACACTACCGCTGTGCCACCCTGCTGCCCTTTTGTCCACAATAGTTCCCTGGTACTGTTCCTTTAATCAAGGCTTGTCTGATCAACATTCCCCCAAAATTCTCAGTACATTTGCAAATCGTCGGCCGTCGGTCCTCAAATGCACTGGGAAAATGCGTTACATTATTAAGCAACAAATGTACAAGAGGTAAAATTAGATGGAAGTCGATGAGCAACCAAACGTGTGAAAATTGCAGGGGTAACTTATATAGTAGTGCCCAAGAGAATCGAGAGTTGGCAAAGCCGGAATGCTGTGTTATAAAGTATCACCATGCAGCTTTCTTCAGCTCATCAGATGGAGCACAATGGTATCTATGCATGATCTCATCGATGAGTAAGTCCCACTGTGCATGAATCATTTTCTGCAAATAGCAACTTATTTGACTGTGTTTGCTAACAAGGCAATCTGTATATACAATTCCAAGTTCAGGAAGGGAGGGGGAGGGGGGTACATATATTACAGTGGGTAGCAGCACTACAACACAACAAACTAATATTATCTTTAAATCAATTTGCAACGATTCAGGTCAGGACCCTTCTTCAGGCTGAAGAAAGGTCATGTCCTGAAACGTCACCTGTCCATGTTCTCCAGAGATACTCCCCAATCCGCTGAGTTACTCCAGCGTTTTGTGTCTATTAGGTTTGGTTCAGAGATATAGCATGGAAACAGGCCCTTCGGCCCATCGAGTCCACACCAACCAGCCATCATCCACAGACTATTAATATCCTACATATTAAAGGGCCTGTCCCACTTGCATGCGATTGCATGCATCTGGCGCGACCAAACGTGGTCGCTTGAGGCATATGGCCGCGCGGGGCTGGTCCCACTTAGAATCACGGCGGCGTATGGCGTTGTGCGGGGCTGGTCCCGACATCGCGCGAGGCTCCGAAAATGTTGCACTGTCTGAAAATTTTGCATGCCAACGGCCTGTCGGCACGCAGGCGCATTGTGGTCGTAGTCAGCGTCTTGATGATGTACGCCTAGCGCGTGGCGTTGCGCGATGACGTCACCGCCCGGCGTGGCATTGTGTGATGATGTCACCGCCCGGCGTGGCGTTGCGTGATGACGTCACTGCCCGACGCCGTGCGACGCCCAAATTCAGTCGGCCCGCCTCCTGCCCAGCTGATTGGCGAGTATAACGCAAATGACGTCACGCGCGAACTTAGCGCGTACTTCGCGTGAACTCCGCTTCCGTTTGGTCGTGCCAAATGCATGTAATCGCATGCAAGTGGGACAGGCCCTTAAGGACAATTTACAGATGCCAATTAACCTCTAAACCTGCACGTTTTTGGGATGTGGGAAGAAACTAGAGTAGCCGGAAAAAAACTACGCGGTCACGGGAAGAATACACAAACTCTGTACAGACAGCACCTGAGTCAGGATTGAGCCTGGGCCTTCCGGCTCTGTGGGGCAGCAACTCTATCGCTGTGCCTTTTTGCCATTCTGTATCTTTGTTAAAACCTGCATTCTGCAGTTCCTTTTTATTTATTATTTCAACATGAGATGCTCTTTTGATCTCATTCTATTTTACAATAATAAAAGTATTGAATACAAATCTTGCTTCCATTTGCATTGCAATGTAAAATATTTATTCATGCATCTAATATATCTAACATTAATGTGTTCAAAATGTACCTCAAAGGGTTAACATCACAACTCTCCCTCGCCCTGACTGTCATGGTTGCATCTGTAGATTTTCTTGCAAGTAAATTAAATCTAGTGAATGAAAGACTAATTGAAATCAAATTAACTGTCCCGATAACTCTAAATTGTATCCCAAGGTAAGATATGATTTATGCTTCGCATTACATGGGCATGCGTTTTTTAGTTTATCGTGTTTTACTGAAGAGTAACAAACTCTTCAATCCAGTATTCTCAGATGTTTACTGGGAAGGGCTCAGTTTTGATTTGTCCTTCAACAACCGTGATCTTTTGCTGGAGAAACAAGGAACTGCAGATGTAAACAGGGATGTAATGCTGAGGCTCCACAAGGCACTGGTAAGGCCACATTTGGAATATTGTTAGTAATTTTGAGCACCATATCTGAGGAAGGATGTGCTGGCTCTGGAGAGGGCCCAGAGGAGGTTTACAAGAATTATCACAGGAATTAGTTGGTTAACCTATGATAAGCATGTGTCGGCACTGGGCCTGTACTCGCTGGGGTTTAGAAAAATCAGGGAGGTCCTCATTGAAACATACAGGATAGTGAAAGGCTTGGATAGAGTGGATGTGGAGAGGATGTTTCCACTAGTGGGAGAGTCTAGGACTAGAGGTCATAGCCTCAGAATTAGAGGACGTTCTTTTAGGAAAGAAATGAGGAGAAATTTATTTAGTCAGAGTGTGATGAATCTGTGGAATTCTTTGCCACAGTAGGCTGTGGAGGCCAAGTCAGTGGATATTTTTAAGGCAGAGATAGTTGGGTTTCAGGGTTTATGGGGTGGGGTAGAGAGGGAGAGATAGATCAGCCATGTTTGAATGGTGGAGATGATTTGATGGGCCGAATGGCCTAGTACTGGTCCTAAAGAAACCCATTGTAAACAAATTCTCCAGCCAACCTGGGAAATCCCATATAAATATTTTAAACAAATAAATAGATAAAATGTAACTTGTACTTGGGTTTAAACGGCAAATACGCACCACAGTTTTGTTTGGCTACAATTCCTACATTAGCCGCACTGTTAATTCTTCTGGCTGGCATGAAACCAAATTATATCATTAAATATGGCTGTCCAACTTGAATTTCCATCAGCTCGAGTTATAGCCTTAAGGGCCTGTCCCACGATGCGAGTTCACCCAAGAGCTCTCGCGAGTTAAAAAACAACTCATGGTCGGTAGGTAGAATGCACGTGGGACCTCGTTGATGTCCCGTAGCGGCTCGTAATGCGAATGGCAGGTACTCAGGAAACGCAGTAACTCTTGGACATTTATCACAGTGTTGAAAAAACTTCACGAGTTACCGCGTTTCCCCCGAGTACCTGCCGTAGCATTACGAGCCGCTACAAGACATCCACGAGGTCCTACGTACATTCTACGTACTTACCACGAGTTTGATTTTTTTTTTTTAACTTGGGAGAGCTCTTGGGTGAACTCACACCGTGGGACAGGGGCTTAACTGAAGTTTACCTCGAGCGAATCTTGTAGATTGTAAAATTTACCAAGTGGTAAAAGTCAATTTCAGTAGTTCCACATGTGCCATGGTGTCAGGGGTAATGGGGAGAAGGCAGGAGAATGGGGTTAGGAGGGAGAGAATGATCAGCCATGATTGGATGGAGGAGTAGACTTGATGGGCCAAATGGCCTAATTCTACTCCTATCACTTATGACCTTGTAACCTCATGGCCTTTCGGACGGTACAGTGGCGCAGCTGGTAGAGCTGCCGCCTTACAGCGCCAATGACCCAGGATCGACCCTAACCTCGAGTGATGTCTGTGTGGAGTTTGCATGTTCTCCCTGTGACCGTGTGATTTTCCTCTGGGTGCACCGGTTTCCTCCCACTGTACAAGGAGGTGCGGGTTTGTAATTGGCCTGCGTAAATTGCCGGGTATTCAATGATCGGTGTAGAACTACTCTATCAACGAATAACCAAATCAGACTGCCGGGCTTAGACGTGAAGTTAACAGGATTTCATGGGATGTAGCTGGCTGTAAAGCGATTTTCACACATTTCTCTCTGCAGCGAGTGACAGAGCATGTTGAGGAAGTGAGTTCATGTTGTTTCTTGCAGCTTGCACACGCCTGAGCCAACATGAAAGCATCTTAGCAAATTTTGTATCGAAAGTCTAAAATAATTTCCAGCAGAATTTGAGTTGGAAAGAATAAATGTGGACTTACAAAGCTCTTTACGGCCAAGGACAGGGTCGCTGGGCCGGATGGTGCGATGAATGATTGGCCCTAAATCTCGCAATTGTAAAAAACATGGCAGAGGGATAGTGCGCGGTGCCGAGGGTAAACTTCAGGCAGATCACAGACGGGGAAGTGGCAGACGAACTTTGGATGGGAAGAGTACTGACAGTTAAGGGGCTCCTCCCTATTGTACAACAGTTAATTTAGGGGCTCCTCCCTATTGTACAAGTTTCCTGACCTTGTTGTTGAATTTATTCCAACTTTGATATGAATTCCAGGTTTTTTAAGCCTTCAATTACTGCAGATGTTTGTCGTTGACTATAGTTTAACAAGTTTATAGTTCACTCACCTTTAAGATTCCAAGAGCTTTGATAATGAATGGCCCTTCCAGGGGATCAGAGGGTATGGAGTGAAGGCAGGTAACGGGAACTGCAGATGATCATATTAAATGGCTTTAAACCGATTTCTAGAGCCAAACAATGCTGCTGAGTAACTCAGCGGGACAGGCAGCTTCTCTGGAGAGAAGGAATGGGTGACGTTTTGGGTCTGCGGTTTAAACCAGCATCCGCAGTTCCTTCCTAGTCTGAAGAAGGGTCTCGACCCGAAATGCCAACTATTCCTTTTCTCCAGAGATGCTGCCTGACTCGCTGAGTTACTCCAGCTTTTTGTGTCTGTCTCCAGATTGGGATTGCAGCGCCAGAGACCCGGGTTCGATCCTGACTACGGGTGTTGTCTGCACGGAGTTTGTGTGTTCTCCCTGTGACTTGCGTGGGTTTTCCCCAGGTACTCCAGCTTCCTCCCACACTCCAAAGACGTGCATGTTGGCAGGACAATTAGCTTCTGTAAATTGGAATTCCACTTGAATGCTATCAAATAGATTTCATATGTGAAGGTTTTTTTCGAGTGGCTTGCAACATCCAAGAAAGAATACGAATGTTGTTCAAGACCTCAAGCCTGCTATAAAGCATTGATTGTACAATTTCCACAAGTTGAAACCATTAAAAAAATGCATTGATTCCTTTTCTGGCTGCTCAAGCATGGAACACTATGTGCTATATGTCAAAATATTATTAGTTCAGATTTCTTAAGTAAGTGAGATCATTTGAGGCCATCAAATTTTAAATAGGTCCATAATATGCTCTGAAAATCTCTTCCCAATCCACCTTTCACAAGACTTTGGTGAGCAGATTCACAGCAAGCTGATTCAATCATTTTAACTTGCTCTCCCCTGAAGTCAGAGGGGGGGGGGGAAATGAAGAGAAATTTCTTTAGTCAGAGGGTGGTGAATCTGTGGAACTCATTGCCACCAAGTCAGTGGATATTTTTTAAGGCAGAGATACACAAATTTTTGATTAGAATGGGTGTCAGGGGTGATGGGGAGAAGGCAGGAAGATGGGATTAGCAGCCATGATTGAATGGCAGAGTAGACTCGATTGGCCGAATGGCCTAACTCTACTCCTAGAACTTGTGACGGCGTTGACATAATTGCAAAAAGAATGCTAATGAATAGCCCAAACTCTGGACCTTAGAAAAAGCAATAGATATAGATTTCTCCTTGAAGCAACAAATCTTGCATGATGTGGTTAAACCACAACCTGCATCGGCCAAATGTGGGCAGTGTAGCTGGGACATGTTGGCTGGTGTGGGCAGGTTGGGCCTAAGGGCCTGTTTCCACATTCTATGTCTCCATGTATTGTTCTATTTACCGTCAATAAGAAGGTGCAACAATAGAGTTGCAATACACTGCCAGTGACTGCGTGACTACATGGCTCCAATTTACAGTTTGCTTACAAAGTATCTTACAAAGTGGCATTCTTTGACATAGCACCATTTAAGGTACAGGGCGGCATGGCGGCGCAGCGATAGAGCTGCTACCTTACAGCGCTGGAGACCCGGGATCGATCCTGACTATGGGTGCTGTCTGTACGGAGTTTGTACGTCATCCCCATAACCGCATGGATATTCTCCGGGAGCTCTGATGTCCTCCCACACTCCAAAGTCATGCAGGTTTGTAGGCTAATTAGCTTGTATAATTGTAAATTATCCCTTGTGTGGTGTGTGTGTGTGTGGGATAGTGTTAATGTGCTGGGATCGCTGGCTGGCACAGACTCGGTGGGCTGAAGGGCCTGTTTCCACGCTGTATCTCTAAACTAAAACTAAACTGGAAGTATTTCCGTGTTGCCAAATTTCCAATGTCTGCATTTAACACGATGAATTCAGTCACTGAAGTTCCTTTTTTGTCCTTCGTATTTACCAAATAGTTGTGGTAAATTGTGGTCATTCTAGCCTGAATAAATCTTTACAGGCAATCCTGACGAGAGGCCATCGTCGTGAGGCCGGTGATAAATATTCAATGATAATCAACCTGTGAGTTGTGACAATTCTCTCTCCGTTCCTCCCCCTCCTCCACCCTGTCATCCTGCTAGTTTCACTGTTTGCATCCCTCCGTTGTCACCTCTTCGACAGCCAACAATGGACCATTGTGGGCTCGCACCTTCCCTGAGTCACTGGTCCCGGCTCTGATTTGGTATAGAGTTATAGAGTGATACAGGCCTTTCTGCCAACTTGCCCACACCGGCCAACATCTCCCATCTACAATAGTCCCACCTGCCTATGTCTGGCCCATATCCCTCCAAACTTGTCTAATTGTTTCTGAAACATTGCAATAGCCATAGTTCTGTACCTTTTCATACCTCTAGTTTCCCTCTCCTCAATTCTCAGTCTGAAGAAGGGTCTCGACCCGACACGTCATCCATTCCTTTTTCCAAAGATGCTGCCTGACCCGCTGAGTTACTCCAACATTGTGTGTCTAACAACAACTGTACTGGACCCAAGCTCACTCTGTCTGAAGAATAGCTCAATGGGTATGAAACCATTATCATAATATCAATTCAGACAAAGGACTGAAGAAGGGTCTCATCCCGAAACGTCACCCGTTCCTTCTCTGCAGAGATGCTGTCTGTCCCTCTGAGTTACTCCAGCATTTTGTGTCTACCTTCAATTCAATCTCATCCTATTTTCAATTTGAGAAAGGACTTGTGCATGCAAGTGTGAACATTGGCTCGTATTATGAAACAAAATGTGGACTTGCATGCAAAGGGAAGGGTCATCAATGGGAAACTATGTTCGAGCTTGTCATAATTCATAATAGAAATTATGCATTTTCTCAGAGGACAGAGCTAAGGGGGATAGGTTTGTCTTTGGCTGCTCGTCCTTGCTTCAGAGAGGATAGAATGTCTCTACATTGCAAAATCGCTGGCCAAAATAAGCCTCCTTGGAAGAGTACCAACCTGCTGCCCTTTCACACCCACACAGCAGAAAAAGATCTTCAGTGGACAGGTTCTGGCAGCTCAGTGCCCGAGTGGTGCAAATCACCCCCTGAAATCAGGAGCCCACAACCGATGCCATCTTTGGCTTCCAGTCACGAGGAACCATCCACAAATAACCAAACTCCTCCAGGGAGGGGATTCTGAATCGGAGCATATTTGTAATTAACTCAATGAAGTCAGTCTTCTGGCAAATTCATTCGACATTCCTAGCAGTCACGATTCACTCCAGAGTCCAGAGGTTTCAGGGCTATTTAAAAAAAGAAATGTTTCTGATTCAAGTTGGAAATTGAAATATTCAGGAAGCTGGGTTTAAATTTCCCCACACGAGTCCTGCCAATCTGCAGAGCATGGATAAATCCCAAGTATCATCAATTTCTTCTGTCAGAGGGTGGTGAATCTGTGGAATTAATTTCCACAGAAGACTGTGGAGGCCAAATCAATAGATATTTTTCAGGCGGAGAGTGACAGATTAGTGCGGGTGTCTGGGGTTATGGGGAGAAGGCAGGAGAATGGGGTTAGGAGGGAGACAGAGATCAGCCATGATCGAATGGTAGCGCAAACTCAATGGGTCGAATCGTCTAATTCTGCTCCTTATGGCCAATGCATTCCACAGACGAGGCTTATCCTCTCCACATTCACTCGAGGCAACAGAATATTATTGCACTCGAGTATTTATTATTCAGAAGGACCAAATATACATTGGCAGGTAGTCTGGCTCCATTTTTACAATCAACTCAATTGAACGTGGAAATTATCCAAATATTACTGCTGACAATAATTAATTACGTGCTATCGATTTTCTTCTTAGCAACCAAATAAACTGCTAACATTACGTGAGATACACACAAAGTGCTGGCTAACATTACATGCCGCTCATTTTTTTTTCACTTTACTTCCAGAAAACAATTAAGGGCGGCACGGTGGCATAGAGTTGCTGCCTTACAGCGCTGGAGACCCGGGTACGATCCTGACCACGGGTGCTGTCTGTACGGAGTTTATACGTTCTGCCCAAGACCTGCGTGGGTTTTCTCTGGGCACCCCGGTTTCCTTCCACACTCCAAAGTCGTACAGGTTTGCAGGTTAATTGGCTTGGTATAAATGTAAATTGTCGCTAGTGTGTGTAGAGTGCGGGGATCGCTGGTCGGTGCGGACTCGGTGGGCCGAAGGGACTGTTTCCGCTCTGTATCTCTAAACTAAGCAAAACTAAACTAATGGTTAAACAAATAACCACACATTTTAAATGATGGCTCGGTGCATAAATTACTATGTGGAAGCTGTGTTTACACAGCTATTATGCAACCTGGTTTTTCTCCATAAAACATTATTTTAGTTGACATGTATCCAAGCTGAAGACAGACACAAACTGCTGGAGTAACTCAGTGGGTCAGGCAGCATCTCTGGAGAGAAGTAATGGGTGACGTTTTCGGGTCGAGACACTCCTTCAGCTATATCCCAGCAGAGATTGCCTGTGTTTGTCCTGCCTCCTGGATTTTCTTCCCTGCGTGACTCCTTTCCTACATTAGACTTTTAGTCTTAGGAGATAGATACAGTACGGACACAGGCCCTTTGGCCCATCGAGTCCATGCCAACCAGCGATCACCCTGTGCATGATCACTACCCTACACACAATCAACTGGAAATCCTAACAGGATCCAGGGATATGGGGAGAAGGCAGGCATGGGTTACTGATTGTGGATGATCAGCCATGATCACGATGAATGGCGGTGCAAGCCCGATATGCCAAATGGCCTCCTCCTGCACCTATTTTCTATGTTTCTATTGAAACAAACTATCTGGAGGCCCGATAATCTGTGTTCCATCTACAACTCTGAGGCATGTTAATTCCAAAGGAGTATTTGCTAACAAAGAGAAGTTCAGGATGTTTCTAGGAAGCATTTAATGACTGTCTCTATGGAGCGAAGGAAATAGGCAACAGAGATGCTGCTTCACCCGCTGAGTTTCTGCAGATTTTCCAGCATCTGCTGTTCCTTCTTAAACATAATGGCTGCCTCATCCCACTCTATCATCTACCACCCCCTCCTCCACTCCCTCACCACTCCCCCATGTTGCAGAGTCATTCAATTTCTCATTAATAATTCTTTGTGTCACTTCAGCCTGAAGCACATGGTGTCATATCACCACAGCCTGAATCACCTGGCACATACCTCACTCATTTTCATCCACGTGATTCAACTGTTACCAACCCTACATCACCATTCACCGATCTGTATACAAGTCATTTTGGTGTTGGGCTCCCGATAAAGGAAAGCAAACCTGTTCGGACATTCCTCGGCGTTTTAAAATCCAGGCGGCAATTCATGTAAGGCTGCCTAATGCGTTTTAATACTCAAATCGTGTAAAGTATTTAAAGGCAGTTTACGGGAAGGACAGATCTCAGCGTCAGCCTATATTCACTCGGCATCAGGGCGGCAGGGTGGTAGAGTTGCTGTTGTATAGCGCCAGAGACCTGGGTTCGATCCTGACTACGGGTGCTGTCTTCACGGAGTTCATGCGTCCTCCCTGTGTCCTGTGTGGGTTTTCTCCGGGATCTTCGAATTCCTCCCGCACTCCATAATGTGTACAGGTTGTGTAGGTTAATTGCTTTGGTATAATCGTAAATTGTCCCTAGTGTGTGTCGGATAGCACCAGTGTATGGGGGATCGCTGGTTAGTGCGGGCTCGGTGGGCCGAAGGGCCTATTTCCGCGCAGTATCTCTAAACTAAACAAAAAATGCAGGCGCGCACAGTTTTGTTTTAACAGCATAGTAATCGCTAGTTGTGAAACGTAAGTTTATTGACTGCCTTTGTCATTTGCATTTTGTTTATCCTTTGACAAGTAATCAAATTATTAAATGAAAAGAAAATACAGCAAGCAGTGGAATTTCATTTTTACCACCAAGCAGATGTGTCAAAGTTGCGTGAACTTTGGAAATTGAACATGAATTATTACAGTATTGAATAGCATTGTGATTGGCTCTGAGACATAGACATGAACTATAATCCAACTTTTGTGGCAATCTCTGGAGAGAAGGAATAGGTCTGAAGATGGGTCTCGACCCAAAATGCCACCTCTTCCTTCTCTCCAGAGATGCTGCCTGTCCCACTGACTTACTCCAGCATTTTGTGTCTATCTTCGATTTAAACTGGCATCTGCAGTTCTTTCGTACACTATTTGTCAATCTAATTTTCGGAGCAGGTAGATGTCTTAACAATTTGCAAGAAATCTGAATAATAAAAGTCTGTTTAAGTGCCAATATTGTTTCAAAAAAACATGTTTTAAAACAGTGTATTAACCTTTATTTCCTTGACCTGTTGTCTAGACTCATGATAATAGTAATTCACCATTGAGTGCCTGCCTGTGCTGGTCCATTGACATGCTCCTGGCATGGATTCATACTCTACTCAGAAGCTGCCTGTAAAGAAGCATTATCACATCCAGGCAACTTGCTTTCACCAGCTCCTGCCGGCATGTGTCGTGCTGTGGTGGATTATTGCCTCTGCAGCAGCCCCGGAAATAATGGATCAATTTCGAAGACCCAGGAAGGACAGATTAACACGACCATGCAGGGGCGGCACGGTGGCGCAGCGGTAGAGTTGCTGCCTTACAGCACCAGAGACCCGGGTGCGATCCTTTAATATTCCATTGTTATTGGCGTCTACAGAGATCATCAGATCAGAGGCAGCCAAAAGGGATGTTAATCGCTTTGGTTTTTAATTTAGTTCAGAGATACAGCGCGGAAACCAAGTCCGTGCCGACCAGCCATCCCTGCACATTAACACTACTAGGGACATTTTACATTTATACCACGTATACAAACCCAAGCCAATTAACCTACAAACCCGTACGTCTTTGGAGTGTGGGAGGAACCCGAAGGGCTTGGAGAAAACCCACGCAGGTCACAGGGAGAACGTACAAACTCCCGTACAGACAGCATCCGTAGTCGGGGTCAAACCCGGGTCTCCGGCGCTGCAAGGCAGAAACTCTACCACCATGCCACACTTCATACGGCGCGCTATTAGATGTGCATCAATCCCCCATTATGTGAATGTGAGGTGGTGTGTTAATTTGTTCGTCAGCATCCATCCATCCTTACTGAATGCATTCAGTGTTACATTAATCCTTTTGCAAAATTGTGTTAACCTTTCATTACCAAACACATGCATGACTGTGTTGATCTGTTTTTGCTGGCTCCTGACAGGGGCAAGATGGGTATAAATCAGCTGCTGCTGGCTCCCTGCATTGTCATGTTAATCCAACATTTCTGGGCACCAGCAGTGACGTGTTAATCTGTCAATATTTAGCCCCAGATCTGCTGCATTGTTCTATCATTACCGTCTGCTTGTTGGATCCTATTGTTATTGTTTATAACTGTTGAACGTACAAACTCCGTATAGACAGCACCCATAGTCTTGATTAGTACGGGTGTCAGGTGTTATGGGGAGAAGGCAGGGGAATCGGGTTAGGAGGGAGAGATAGATCAGCCATGATTGAAAGGCAGAGTAGACTCGATGGGCCGAATGGCCTACTCTATTTCTGTGTCTATGACCTTATGAAATTATCACAGTCTAACAGATACTGTACGCCTCAGGATGAATAGAGAAGAGGTCTTTGGCTTGTAAATGGTTGGCCCTTGGAGCCCGGTCAATCTAAACAAACTTTAGCAAGAATGCAACCAAAAGCATGTTCCACAAGCGATTTTCTTTTAGATTGGAGCCTGAAACTGGTGTTCCTCTTCAAACAAAAACAAACGAGGGCAGAACTGAACACTATATCATGGCGGGGGAAAAAAATTCACAGACGCATTGAGCTCAGAAGGATCGTATGCCAATAACAAAATATATAAAGACAATACACCGAGTGTAAGTACAACATTCAATATTTACACATGATTGAAAAGAATCATTTTCCCATCAACATACGATAACTGGAAAAATAACATTCTTATGTCTGATTAGTGCGGCACTCTTAAATAGAACCGCTTGGCACACACACCGCCACATAGAGATCAGACATTACGTACAAGAGTACCCAACGTATAAACCAGCCGCAAAGTCCAAGTTCACATTTATTGCCACATTCACCAATTAAGGTACAGTGGCATTTGATTTAGCATTCAGCCACACAATCAAACAGAGCACATAATTAACAAATGCAACATGTTTCGACCATGTTCTTTGATTTAGTGTGGGTGTCAATGAGTGGTCGCGGGATTATTCCTTGTACACAAACATGCCTATCGATGTTATTTTTGGATTCAGTGGTGGCTCTAGCAAAAGATGATTTTGTCTCGCCAGTGCCCTCTTGAGCAGTGGAAGTTAAAGGCCCTGTCCCACTGTACGAGGTATTTCAAGAGTTCTCCCGAGTTAAAAAAATCGTGGTAAGTACGTAGAATGTACGTAGCGGGTACGTCGGAGCTCGGGGCGTCTCTTAGCGGCTTGTAACGCTAACGGCAGGCACTCGGGAAACGCGGTAAGCTCGTGAAGATTTTTCAACATGTTGAAAAATGTCCACGAGAGACTTGAGTACCTACCAGCAGATATTACCGTAATTCTCCGAGTTCGAATCAGGGGAAACTCGGGAGAACTCTTGAATTACCTCGTACAGTGGGACAGCCCCTTAAAGAGTGATGTTATTATCCCATCCAAATATAAAATCATATCAGGGCATAATGCAAACCCTTGTAGTATTAGTGATTTCACACACGTTGCTACGGTCTTTGAAAAAAGGCCTTGTATTACAAATGTTATGATAAACATCCACTTTAAGGGACAAGTTTAAAAAAAACAACCCAATTCAACATCCAGCATTCGAGTTTGTTCTTTTGTACTCTTTCAATGAAAATGTGTGCAATATTGACTTCATTGAGTAAATATCTGGTCAGAAAGTTCTCAACCAACAGTCTGGAACAGTTAAGGTTTTCTTGTAAATTAATAAAGGCTTACCCGCATAAAGGTTTGGATCGATGTAATCGTCCAGTTTCTTGTAGTGGATGATGTAATCTGCTATTTTTGTTCCGATAGCGGGCTGTGCATCTTGCCATTCCAAGCCTATCATGGTACTCGATGGCTCTACACTTGCTGACAGCCTCAAACTTGATGTAAAGAAATCAGAGACCAACATTAAGCAGCGCAAAGGTCCATTTGTCAAAGCACAGCACATCATTTCCCAGGTGTCAGACATAAGCACTAGTCTAACCATTTCAATACCCATTGGAGGTACACAAAAATGCTGGAGAAACTCAGCGGGTGCAGCAGCATCTATGGAGCGAAGGAAATAGGCAACGTTTCGGGCCGACACCCTTCTCCAGTCTGAATTTTTGCCTATTTCCTTGCTCCATAGATGCTGCTGCACTCGCTGAGTTTCTCCAGCATTTTTGTACCTTCGATTTTCCAGCATCTGCAGTTCCTTCTTAAACTCAACACTCATTGGGTTGGAGGAACTCAGTAGGTCAGGCAGCATTGCTGGAAGGAATTAGACAGGTGACCATTCATATCGGGCAGTTGTACAGGGTCTTGGTGAGACCACACCTGGGGTATTGCGTACATTTTTGATCTCCTAATCTGAGGAAAGACATTCTTGCCATCGAGGGAGTACAGAGAAGGTCCACCAGACTGATTCCTGGGATGTCAGTACTTTCATATGAAGAAAGACTGGATAGACTCGGCTTGTACTCGCTAGAATTTAGACGATTGAGGGGGGATCTTATAGAAACGTATAAAATTCTTAAGGGGTTGGACAGGCTAGATTGTTCCCGATGTTGGGGAAGTCCCCTGGTTCTCGTCTCGCCCAACATTGGGAATATTTTTCCTGCATCTAGCTTGTCCAGTCCTTTTATAATTTTATATGTTTCTATAAGATCCCCCTCATCCTTCTAAACTCCAGTGAATACAAGCCTAATCTTTTAAATCTTTCCACACCCTAGTCATCATACTATTTTCACACTCGTCCTGTTGAGTTTCATCGTCTGTATAACTCGTTATCGCCTACCCCACATCCAACAATGGACCATTGTGGGCTCCACCTTCACTTGATCATCATTGCTTTTTGCATATCTTTCATTCATTTCTTCTGCATATACTGCACATATCTCTCCTTTCCCTCTCCCCCCCGACTCTCAGTCTGAAGAAGGGCGCAACACCATTTCTCCCTTCTCTCCAGAGATGCTGCCTGACCCACTGAGTTGCTCCAGCTTTTTGTGTCCATCTTCAATGTATGGAACGAGTTGCCGGAGGAGGTACCTGAGGCAGGGACTATCGCAACGTTTAAGAAACATTTAGACAGGCACATGGATAGGACAGGTTGAGAGGGATACGGGCCAAGTGCAGGCAGGTGGGACTAGTGTAGATGGGATGTTTTGGTCAGTATGGACAAGTTGGGCAGAAGGGCCTGTTTCCATGCTGTCTCTATAATTCTATAACTCTATGACAATGCAGATTGCTAATAACAATTAATTGAGTTATTCAACATTGTGTCTGGAGATATTTAAATTGTTACATTAGTAATTTGGAATGTACCAAAGTACGCTGAGGCACACAGGAAAAGACCACGAACATTTGAACAGCATTTTTGAGACATTTAAGATGGAGGTGATTGCAAATCCCGATTTGAGATAAAATAAATAAATCTACCCTTTGCTGCTGACTCACATCATAGGTTTGCATCTGGATCTCCAGGGTCAGGGACAGTTTCTTCCCAGCTGTTATAAGTTTATTGGCCAAGTATTCACATACAAGGAATTTGCCTTGGTGCTCAGCCCGCAAGTGACAACATGACATACAGTGACAGTTAGGGATGACACATAAAACATTAATGGCAACTGAACCCTCCTACCACAACTAGAGAGCAGTCCTGAAATTATTTGTGACCACTCGGACTTTCCTTGATCGGCTTTTCCTTGCAATAACATTATTTTCTTATCGTGTATCTATACACTGTAAATGGCCCGATTATAATCACATATTGTCCTTGCGCTGACTGGATAATAGCACGTTACAAAGGCTTTTCACAATACCTCGATACACGCGACAATAAACTAAACTGTAAACTGACTCTTGCAGTCACGGTGAGAAACAGCGGAAAAACTAAGCAAGGTATCTATAGATCAAAGGGCATTCCTTCAAATAGCAGCATTACATCATAAAATGTGCCCTCAAAACAGTTCCACTTGGATAGAGTGGATGTGGAGAGGATGTATCCACTACTGCCATCAGGCTATTAAAACACTATAACCTCATGTAGACTCTGAACTACAATATACTATTATTATTATTGCACTGTTCAGTTTGTTCTTTCAGTATGTGTGTATGTGTTAACATATATATATATATGGGTATGTGTATATATACACACTGAGCGTTTCTCTTCTCTCTCTCGTTTGTCATATCATACTATGTGTGCATATTATGTTGTGCTGCAGCAAGTAAGAATTTCATTGTTCTATCTGGGACACATGACAATAAAACACACTTGACTCTATTGACTAGTGGGAGGGTCTAGGACTAGTGGTCATAGCCTCAGAATTGAAGGATGTTCTGTTATGAAGGAGATGAGGAAGAACCTATTTAGTCAGAGGGTGGTGAATCTGCGGAAAGGCTGCGGTGGCCAAGTCAATGGTTATTTTCCAGGTGGACATAGATAGATTCTTGATTAGTACGGGTGTCAGGGGTTGTGGGGAGAAGGCAGGAGAATGGGGTTGAGAGGGAGAGATCGATCAGCCATGATTGAATGGCGGAGTAGACTTGATGGGCCGAGTGGCCAAATTCTGTTCCTATCACTCATGACCTAGTTGCGCCCCAGTTGCGCCTGAGAGTGGCATCTTCGGAAACTTTGCAGCCACTTGGATCTGCAGTGCAGCGTTGGAGAGAGAGCGTGTTGAAAGGTACATTCTCGGCTGCGGTTGTTACACGTACACAGGCTGGGGTAACGGGCTGCAGTTTGGGAGGCCGTCTTCATCGAACGCACTCAAGTCACATCTGCACCAGTCATCAATGACATCACCCTTCCCCAGGCACCAGTAGGAGCTCATTAGCGCAGTCTTGAAAGCCTGCAAAACAATCACAGCAGTAACAGTAACCAGTAACAGCATTGACTCGCTCGTAGCCTCATTTTGTGCAATCCAACACCACAGCAAAAAGGGCAACGCCGACCTTACAACATATAGTCTTTCAAAACATAACATACCTTTCCTGAGTCATCGGGGTCAGTTCTGATTTGTTCTGTACCTTCTAATACCCCTTGTTCCCCACACCCCTGACTCTCATAGAAACATAGAAACATAGAAAATAGGTGCAGGAGTAGGCCATTCAGCCCTTCGAGCCAGCACTGCCATTCAATATGATCAGGGCTGATCATCCTAAATCAGTACCCCATTCCTGCTTTCTCCCCAAATCCCCTACCTCTGCTATCCCTAAGAGCTATATCTAACTCTCTCTTGAAAGCATCCAGAGAACCAGCCTCCACTGCCCTCTGAGGCTGAGAATTCCACACACTCACAACTCTCTGTGTGAAAAAGTTTTTTCCTCATCTCTGTTTTAAATGGCTTACCACTTATTCTTAAACTCAGTCTGAAGAAGGGTCTCGACCCTTCCTTCTCTCCGGAGATGCTGCCTGTCCCGTTGAGTTACTCCAGCATTTTGTGTCTACTTCCTAAATGAATCTGGTTTTAATGAAAGCCTTTGTTTAGATGATGTGGTTAGAACATTTACTCATTACTCTGACTAAATTCTGACTTGCCTTGTACAGTTACAGCTTTATTGAAGAAGCATAGCATGATGGCACAGAAAGATTCATCTGAAACTACCATAATTGTATTCAATCAATAATTAGTTTAGTTTAGTTTAGTTTAGAGATACAGCACGGAAACAGGCCCTGTGGCCCACCGAGTCCGTACCGACCAGCGATCCCCGCACATTAAACACTGTCCTACACACACTAGGGACAATTAACACTTATACCAAGGCCAATTAACCTACAAACCTGTATGTCTTTGAAGTGTGGGAGGAAACCCAAGATCTCGGAGAAAAGCCACACAGGTCACGGGGAGAACTTACAAACTCCGTACAGACAGCACCCATAGTCGGGACCGAACCCGGGTCTCTGTCGCTGTAAGGCGGCAACTCTCCTGCTGCGCCACCGTGCTGCCCGCAATGAATCCTGCTGAATTTCTCCACATTTGTACACTCATTTTAGAAGCAGGAGTCACTGTGGCTGGATGTTCATGTTAAAATGTCTTTTTGAGTCTGTTGCTATCAATTGTATGACTGACCTGGCCAGTGAAATTCCTCGTATGTTTACAAAACATACTTGGCGAATAAAACCCGATTCTGATTCTGCAAGTGAATGGAGATGGTGAAGGTACAGAATCGTAGGGAGAATGCGTGTGAATTGATTCAATTATGGGTTGTACAGAGAGAGACTTATTCTTGGTCAGTTCCACCAGACAGGTGACTGGCATCAAAATGCAACAAATATGGTTATAACTTTTATTTTATTACATTTTTAAATAATTAAAACAATACATAAGTTCATTAGTTCATAACGTATAGGAGCAGAATTAGGCCATTCGGCCCATCAAGTCTACTCTGCCATTCAGTCAGTCATGGCTGATATTCAATGACAGCCTCCACAGTCTTCTGTGGGAATGAATTCCACAGATTCACCACCCTCCGACCAAATAAATTCCTCCTCATCTCCTTTCCAAAGCTACATCCTTTTATTCTGAGGCTATAGCCTCTTGTGGAAACATATAGCAGAAATATATTGTTAAATAATTTAAAAAAAAAGACATTTTAAAATTAGAAATCACATTTTATTTTATTACATTATATTATGTTGAAAAAGGACGTAGCTTTGGAAAGGAGATGAGGAGGAATTTCTTTGGTCAGAGCTCCTAGGGCTAACGGGATCAAGGGATATGGGGGAAAAAAGCAGGAACAGGGGTACTGATTCTGGATGATCAGCCATGATCATATTGAATGGCGGTGCTGGTTCGAAGGGCTGAGTGGCCTACTCCAGCACCTACTGCAATTTATATGTTTCTTTGTTTCTCTTCAGGACAAGGCCAGTGAAGAACATGCCAAGGATTTAAAATAATCATCCACCTGACGGTGACCTCCAAGTGAACACATAACAAGTAGTTTGTGTTGGTCGACAAAAATGCTGGAGAAGGGTCTCGACCCGAAACGTCGCCTATTCCTTCGCTCCATAGATGCTGCCTCGCCCGCTGAGTTTCTCCAGCAGTTTTGTCTACCTTTGATTTTTCCAGCATCTGCAGTTCTTTCTTAAACAAGTGGTTTGTGTTAGTCAGAAGGAAATGACTAATTATCAATTACTTCAGCATTTGAAGAAAGTTTTTTTACAAAGTGATTTTCAAGCTTTGTCCCACAGGAGGTTCCATCCCTTGGCCCTGGATAGTTGAAATGTGCAAGTAAATGTATTTCTATTTGTTTGAGTGGTCAGAGAATGGTGTGCCAGAACATCTAGCATCTCTTGCTGATGATAAAAAAGCTCCTCGGAGCTACACCACGTCAGGAAATGACACATGCAATTATACAAAGTTGTGGAACCTGCTTTAACATATTCAACATTTTTCCTTTCCTGCAACAGAGTACTGGCACTAATGATTGTTGTGCAAAGTTAACTGTTGAAAGGCTCAAGAGTGGAATAGGCACCTGCATTCCAAAATGAAGAAAGCCAAACCAGAAAAGGCGCATTGTGGTGCATACAAGCTCATACAAGGAGTGGGCCCTTCAAGCCTGCGGTGCCTATTGGCAAGAAGATGACTATAACCTCATCTTAGCATTCCTGCCTGTACAGGTAGTTGTGCTATCACCCTCCAGTTTCAGGGACAGTTTCTTCCCAGCTGTTATCAGGCAATTGAATCATCCTACCACAACTGGAGAACGGTCCTGAACGACTATCTGGGCGGACACGGTGGCACAGCAGTAGAGTTGCTGCCTTACAGCAAAAATGCAACGGGTGCTGTCTGTGTGGTTTGTACGTTCTCCCCGCGATCTGCGTGGGTTTTCTCCGAGATCTCCGCTTTCCTCCCACACTCCAAAGACGTACAGGTGTGTAGGTTAATTGGCTTGGTTACTTGGCTTGATAAAAATGTAAAATTGTCCAAGTTGTAAAATTGTCCGACTACAACATTCAGAAGGTTCAGAAGATTGGATTAGATTGGATTGAATTTATTGTCATTGCACTTTTCAGTGCAACAAAATGGTTTAGCCTGCAGTCATAACTAGAATAAATAACAAAACAAACGCTCAGCACAGTTTAAAGTCCCAAAGTCATTGTCTCTTCCCTCCTTGCTCTCCCTCTGCGCTGAGCAAGGTACTAACTACCTTGTTGGTGACCCTCGGACTGTCCTTGATTAGAATGCGATGGCTTAACGTTGCACTAAACGTTATTCCCATATCATGTGTACATACACTGTCAATGGCTCGATTGCCTGTCCTGTTTCCATGTAGTTTTCTCGCAACATTAAACATCGTTGTCTCTTCAACACAGCTGCTACTTTAACCACAGAAGGCCTTTGAAATTGAATGCAATCACTTCTATTGGCACTTACGTAATCATACTCTATCAAGCAATGTAACATACAGCCTTTAGTATTTTTAGTTTGCAGTTACAAAAAAATAAACATTGCTACTAAAAAGACCTTCCTTTTTGAAAATCTTGTGGGGAAAATTAACTTGTGCAGGAAGGAACTGCGGATGCTGTTTTTTTTTAACCGAAGATAGGCACAAAATGCTGGAGCAACTTGGGCGGCACGGTGGCACAGCGGTAGAGTTGCTGCCTGACAGCGCCAGAAACCCACGCGGTCACGGGGAGAACGCACAAAACTCCGGACAGACATGCACCCATAGTCAGGATCGTAGCCGGGTCTGTGAGGCAGCTGCTCTACCGCTGCACCACCATGCTACCCTCCATGAGATGTTATGAGAGGTCGGGGAACGAAAGTGATCAGGATAAAAATAGTGACAGGGAGAAAATCGTCTTTCACGCAACATGATCTGCCTGTTGCTTTGTCTGGCAAAGTTGGGAAAGTGGGAACAGTGCGGAAAGTGACGTTCAGGCCACGTTCAATAGACAGTAGACAATAGGTGCAGGAGTAGGCCATTCGGCCCTTCGAGCCTGCACCGTCATTCAATGTGATCATGACTCACGAGAGTGTCTCCGAGGATCCTCCAGTGCTTCTATGCAGCGGCGGTGGAAAGCATCTTGTCCAGGAACATTGCCATCTGGTTTGGGAATTGCTCTGCCAAGGACAAGAAGGCTCTGCGGAGAGTAGTGCGTTCGGCCGAACGCACTATGGGAACTTCACTCGCCCCCCTGCAGGAACTATACAACAGGAGGTGCAACTCCAGAGCAAATAAAATCATGGGAGACCCCTTCCACCCTTGCAACGGACTGTTCCAGCTGTTACGGTCAGGCAAACACCTCCGTTGCCATGCGGTGAGAACGGAGAGGTTGAGAAGGAGTTTCTTCCCAGAGGCAATTCGGACTGTAAACGCCTATCTCACCAGGGACTAACTCTACAGAACGTTTTTCCTTCCATTATTTATTATGTAAAAGAATATGTGTGTTATGATTGTGTTTATAATTTGTTTGGTTGTTTTGTTGTTTGTCTTTTGCACAAAAGTCCACGAGCATTGCCACTTTCATTTCACTGCACATCTCGTATGTGTATGTGACAAATAAACTTGACTTGACTTGACTTGACTTGAGATCAGATGTGTGATTAATTAAGCAAGCGATTGGCAAGGAGGTAAGGGTGGACGGAGTGGGAGGGGTGCAGAGAGCAGCCAACAATACACAGACGGCCGGATGAAGATCCACGCCGATATGTGGCGTGCATTCAATCCATCTCTTGTTGTGGGTGGCATCAAGCAACTGCGAACAACAGCAGGATGGAAGTTTGTCGCCAAGGATGAAGATTCAATAGTTGTTTTAAAAGGAAGGCCAGATAACTATCTGAAAGTTTCAGTAATTTGTAAGGTTATGGGCAAAATGGTGGGGGGGGAGGGAGATGAGACTGGCTGGACTGCTCGTACAACTTGGTGGGACGAAGGGCCTGTTTCCGAGCTGCATCTCTAAACTTTATCTATTGTACCACTGCTGACAAATTCATTTCACTTGCACTTTACGTGCAATGTGACGAATAAAACTGTATTGTATTGTATTGCAATGTAACTAAACTAAACTAACAAAGCATGGATGGATTTTTAATTTAGAGATACAGCGTGGAAATCACCCCCTTCGGCCCACCGAGTCCGTGCCGATCAACGATCATCCCGCGCACAAGCACTATCCCAGACACTTGGGACAATTTTACATTACCCAAGCCAATTAACCTACAAACCTGCACGTCTTTGGAAGGTGGGAGGAAGCCGGAGCACCTGAAGAAAGCCCACATGGTCCCAGGGAGAACGTGCAATGTTTTTTTAAAAGAAAATCACCAGGTTTTTTCTCATAGCACCCGCCATCATTGTTCGACAATCCAAGGCCTTTGATGCATTTTTGCCTCAAAGATCAGATATTTTGGTTGAGAAAAATGTCATGCCACAGTTTATTTAGTGTCAATGATGAGGCAGAGGAGATGGGTTTTTTTTGTATTTCTGCTGAGCAGGCCCTGCGAGAGATGTTCTCAGTCACAACATTCAGTAAATCTCTCTAATTATTTTTTAACGTTCGTGCTCCATGAAGGCAGGGAGGTTTGGCCATCTATTGGAAGGCATTCCTTGAGGAAGAACCAAGTCGACTGGCAGCACTCACAGCCTGAGTGATTCCAATTTTGCTGAGATAATGGAAATACTGCACGAATAGCTGTACCGACTAACCATGAAGAAATACATCTTTAAAATCTATCTATGGAAAACAATGGGGAAAGCATTTAGATATGCATTTCAGAAGCAATACTCTGGGACAGTATGATGACCATGGAACGATGTCATTGTTTTGAGCAGTTCATAACAGTTTTTAAGACTTCTCAGAAATAAAGTTCTTTGCTATTGGAGTTTTATGGGAACAAGCAAAGGGAATTTCACTTTTACAGTGGTTTTATTGGCCTCAAGAGTATCAGAAAGCATTTTAAGGGCATTTAAACACTTCTTCTGAAGTGTGGCCCTCGTTGTTTTGCAGGAATGCGCAGAAAGGCACTAGACGCATACACACACACACACACACACACGCACGCATAATACACAGAAATAAATTAGGCCAACTACTAGAACATGGAGCAAAGAAAAATAATGGTTGATCTGTTGGAATGGAATGGAATAGAATGCTATTTATTGTAATTCAAACCTAGTTTTGAACGAAATTTCAATGGTAATGAGCGGAATCAGGATAGTGCTAATGTGCGGGAATCACTTCGCCTCAGTGGGCCGAAGTGCCTGTTTCTGCACTGTATCTCCAAACTAAACCAAACTAAAAAAATATATAATATTCACCTTCAAAACCTTTCGAAATCAACGCCAACTTCACACCAGTTACACATCCCTGAGTGATTGCACATAGCTTATCATTGCGCTAACATAAAAACATAGAAAATAGGTGCAGGAGTAGGCCATTCGGCCCTTCGAGCCTGCACCGCCATTCAATATGATCATGGCTGATCATCCAACTCAGTATCCCATCCCTGCCTTCTCTCCATTCCCCCTGATCCCTTTAGCCACAAGGGCCACATCTAACGCCCTCTTAAATATAGCCAATGAGCCGGCCTCAACTACCTTCTGTGGCAGAGAATTCCAGAGGTTCACCACTCTCTGTGTGAAAAATGTTTTTCTCATCTTGGTCATAAAAGATTTCCCCCTTATCCTTAAACCGTGACCCCTTGTCCTGGACTTCCCCAACATCGGGAACAATCTTCCTGCATCTAGCCTGTCCAAACCCTTAAGAATTTTGTAAATTTCTATAAGATCCCCCCTCAATCTTCTAAATTCAAGCTAACCCATTCCACATTTATACTCCCCGAAAATTAAAGATTCATCGGCGATAATGTCAAATATAATGTGCTTGCTGTAAAGTGATCCCGTGCCCAAACACTGATCGGTTTTTTCGAGCACTGACATCTTCTGTCACTGATGGGCTCTGACGGGGGATGACAAGTGATTGTGTTGCCAAGGTGTTGGTTCCAATAGGTTTTGGAAAAGACTTGGCAGCGGATGCGACCAGAACAGCTATTTCTCCCGTCCCGCGGGTTTGAGTGGTAGATTTCTGGCTGGGATTCCAGAGGCTGGTGAAAAAGATACAAAGTTTGTTTCTTGATGTCCAGAGAGTGCTCTGTTGGCAGGGAGGACAACTCCTGGGATAGTCCGGAGTCCAATTTCTGTGAAATCAATATATTCTGGAGTTATTCCACCTGGAACACATCCAGATATGTCAGGAAACCCAGTTGTCTGAAAGCAGAGACTGTTTGTATGGGGCCGCCCACAGTCCCTTCCTGAAAGTGGATTCTTACCAGTTAGTCATCTAACCATGGTTAGATAGATGTGCAATCCATTAAGCTGTTTACTGCTGTTACTGGATAGTGCAATGCGAATATATATATATATATCTTTTGTATTTCTGGCAAGGAGCCTCTCTTGTTCATGTTTGCTGTCTAAGTGTTATGGCCATCTCAAGTTTGTTTTTCAGGTAAGGAAGGTGACCTGAAAATCACTGCACAATCAAACGGCAAAATTGTCTCCATCTTATTCTCGTCTCTGGAATTATACTTGTCCCAGAAGAAAAATAAAAGGATTTTGCTCTTGAATAGTTCAAATGCTCAACTCCTGCCAGTAGGATGATAGGTAAAATATTGCCAGATGATTCAGAAATGAACCAATGTTTTTTTTTAATTTCACGATGATTTTTCTGCAAAGCTCTCTTCCCTCTGCTGTCCTGAAATACATGCTCAAAATTTTTGCTGTCCGCATTCCCGGGGGATGATTATATTAGACCCTATGAAAGAGGGAAGGAAGCAAAAGAATGGCAGCATGGTGGCGCAGCAGTAGAGGTGCTGCCTCACTGCGCAGTGACCCAGGTTCGATCCTGATTACGGGTGCCATCTGTACGGAGTTTCTCCGTTCCCCCCGTGAGTTTTCTCCAAGATCCTCGGTTTCCTCCCACACCCCAAAGACGTACAGGTTTGTAAGATAATTGGCTTGGTATGAATGTAAATTGTCCCTAGTGTGTGTTATTGTGCGAGAATTGCAAGTTGGTGCAGACTCGGTCGGCTAAAGGGCTTGTTTCCACACCGTATATCTAAACTAAACTAAACTAAACAATATGAAGGGCAGTTCCTTGGCTGGGAGTAGTATCAAAATGAGAGCATCAGCAATTTAATTTTTTACAATCAAAGTAGAGGGCAGAGACCATACAGTAGTGAACTGATCTATCTTATCCATCTGCAGTAGGCAGTGTGTAGGATTGAACTGCAGATGCTGGTGTGCATTGAAGACAGACACAAAATGCAGGAGTTACTCAGCAGGTCGGGCAACATCTCTGGAGAAAAGTAATAGGTGAAGTTTTGAGTCGAAAGAAGTGTTCCAATCCGAAACCTCACCTATTCATTTCCCCCAGAGATGCTGCCTGACCCGCTGAGTTACTCCAGCATTTTATGTCTTTCTGAGTAGAATTGTGTTGTTATGACTCATCGCTAGAATAACATATACACTGGGACGTTGCACATTGTAATTTTGCCCTCTGAAAGACCCAAGAATAGTCCTGCATCAAATAATCATATTATCCATGGCAAACATTCCTGAAACACGATATGACTAGACTGCGATACTCGATGGTAAGACTTAATCTGTTACAGTCTCCAAAGGAATTTGCACCAAGCCTTTACAAAAGCAAAGGCTGAACCTTAAAGCTAAAAATCAAGGTTAGACAAGCAGTAAATCACTCAGCACTTCCGTGGATACACGTGGCAATGGAACTATGTGAAATCTAACTTGGGCTCATAGCCAGACCCATAGGAAGACAGTAAGAAACTCGTCTCAGTAAAAGTACCTTTTACAATAGAAGATAGACGCAAAATGCTGGAGTAACTAACTCAGTGGGTCGGGCAGCATCTCTGGAGAGAAGGAAGGGGTGACGTTTCGGGCCGAGACCCTTCTTCAGGCTGAGAGTCAGGGAAGAGGGGAGAGACACTTGGACAAATACATCGATAGGAAACGTTTATTGGTCAAACGCAAACATCTGGGACGATCTTAGATGGGGCATCTTGGTCAGCATGTTCCTGTTGGGCCGAAGGGTCTGTTTCCATGCTGAACGTCTCTACGACTCTATGAGTCTGTAAGAGTTTGCAGATGAGGATACTTAGACGGATTTGTGAGAATAACCTCTCATTTGGAGATTAACTACACGAAAGACACAAAGTGCTGGAGTAACTCAGCAGGTCAGGCAACATCTTCGGAGAACGTGTAGAGGTGACGTTTCAGATCAAGACTCTTCTTCAGGCGGCAATTACAATGGTCAGCAGAGACTATTTATTCACTGTTAATTACAAATTGTATCCAACTGCATATATCAATTCTTATTGTCTTAATATCCTAATCACTTTATAAAATTAGATAAAATTAGATCTTTTTCCCAATAGATTATGCACCATACCAGCCATCGATTGCAAGCTTATGATCCTATTAAAACAATGTTTTTTTGCTGAGATAAAGACTTTAGACTTTAGAGGTAGAGTGCAGAAACTGACCCTTCAGCCCACTGAGTTGGTGCCGAGCAGTGATCACCTGTACACTAGCACTATCCTACACACGATGGGTAATTTTACAATTTTACCAAAGCCAATTAATCTCCAAACCTGTACGTCTTTGGAGTGCGGGAGGAACTAGGAGCACCCGGAGAAAACCCACGCAGGTCACGGGGTGAACGTACAAACTCCATACAGACACCACTGGTAGTCGGGATTGAACCCGGGACTCTGGCGCTGTAAGGCAGCAACTCTACCGCTGAAGAAGGGTGTCGACCCGGAACGTCACTCATTCCTTCTCTCCAGGGATGCTGCCTGTCCCGCTGATTTACTCCAGCTTTTTGTGTCCCGTCAAAGCAAAACTAATAGTCATCATTTAGGTGAGCAGCATCATGTGTGACATCTGGAAATGGTTCAGAAGAAACTTGACATAGGACAATAGTCATAGTCAAAGAGTGATACAGCGTGGAACCAGGGCCTTCGGCCCAACTTGCCCACATCCGCCAACATGTGGGTTTTCAGTTTCCTCCCACACTCCTAAGACGTACAGGTTCGTAGGTTAATTGACTTGGTAAACGTAAAAATTGTCCCCAGTGTGTGTAGGATAGTGACAAGGGCTTGTCCCACTTTCCCGATTTATTCACAAATTCTCCCGAATTTTCAAACTTGCAGAATGTTCGCAACTGGTCCATAGGGGGCCGTAGTCCGTGGATATATCGTAGCGGCACGTTATGCCAGCCATATGTACTCGGAACATCAGGTAAGTCGGGACATTTTTTCAGCATAATGAAAAATGTCCACGTCAAAATAAATAGCCCCAGCGTACCTACGGCTGGCATAACGAGCCGCTACAGTATATCCACGGACTCCTAACGAATATTCTGCAAGTTTGAAAACTCGGGAGAATTCGTGGATAACTCGGGAAAGTGGGACAGGCCCTTTAATGTGCGGGGATCGCTGGTCGGCGCAGACCCGGCTGGCCAAAGCGCCTGTTTCCGCGCTGTATCTCTAAACTAAACTAAAAATGTCCCAGCTGCACTAGTCCCACCTGCCCGCATTTGGTTCATATCCCTCCAACCCTGTCCTATCCAAGACGTTTTCAAATTTGTTGCAAGACCAAGTGACTTTGAGCCAGCCTGTACACCTCGTAATAATATATTGTAAAAAAAATAGTGGGCTCATTCTAATCTGGAAAACCAGAATTTTAAAAGATGAACAACTTCCCCTTTGTAATTTAATGGTCACAGCAGCAATGATTAAGGAGAAAGATTTGATTTTACGGCACTTGTCAAATTTTCGACTTTTTAAATTTTCACTATTTTCATTGAAATGCGAGTTCAATGGGAAAATGAGAAATACCTTGCATCTTTTGACATTCCCGCATGGCGCCATTGCACCAAAAAAAACAACAGCCTCAAACATCCACAGGCTCTGTGACAGGGTGGTAAAAAAAACCCAGAACTAACTAAGTTCAGCTTTAACTACAGGCAAGTCATTTTACTGCGGGTCGAAATGGTTGAGATAGAATCAGATGAAGAATGTCACACAGAAACAAAAAGGTGAAGAGATTTCCCGTCCGCAAACCAATTTTTAAAATGAGTTACATGTGTCTGGAGACTAAAAATTACCATTCAGCTTCCAGTCTGATCATCTACTTAGTTGAGCAAACAAAATTCTTAATTTCCGCCATCATGTGAAATATGTTGCTCCTGAGAGCTGACTGAGGGATAAAATTGTAGGGCAGAAATCCATCCTTGTCACCATGAGCCCATGTGGAAGACTAAATGTGTAGGAAGGAACTGCAGGTGCTGGTTTACACCAAAGATAGGCACGGTAGGCTGGAGTAACTCAGCGGGACAGGCAGCATCTCCGGAGAGAAGGAATGGGTGACAAGAAGGGTCTTGACCCAAAATGTCATCCATTCCTTCTATCCAGAGATGCTGCCTGTCTCACTCATTTAGTCCAGCACTTTAGAAAATAGGAGGCCATTCGGCCCTTCGAGCCAGTACCGAAGGGCCGAATGTGTCTATCTATGGTGCAAGACTACCTGCTGCTCATTGTATTCATCTCCCACATTCCTATCCATTATTATTGTGAATTATCCAGCGATTTAAGAGGACTTTTGACAACCACAACCGATTTCCAACTATTCCATTTTCCTCTTGCAAGATTGGCAGACCCACCACAAACTTCTCATGAGTTTCACAAACCCGCTGTCTCCTTATATTAAAACACCAAGTGCTGGAGTAATTCAGCGTTTCAGGCAGCATCTTTTGTTTTTAGTTTTTATACAGCATGGAAACAGGGCCCTTCGACCCACCGAGTCCGCGCCGACCAGCAATCCCCGTACACTAACACTATCCTACACACGCTCGGGACAATTTACAATCTTTTTTACCAAAGCCAATTAACCTACAAACCTGTACGTCTCTGGCGTGGACGGAAACCGGAGCACCTGGAGAAAACCCAAGTGGTCACGGGGAGAACGTACAAACTCCATACAGACAGCGCCCGTAGTCAGGATTCAAGCTGGGTCCTTGGCGCTCTAAGGCAGCAACTCTACTGCTGCACCACCGTGCCGACCTCACCATTATAAATCTATAGTTTGGGACGACAGATGGCGCAATGGGCTAAGTGTTCGGCTGGCAACCGGAAGGTAGCCGGTTCGAATCCCGCTTGGAGTGCATACTGTCGTTGTGTCCTTGGGGCAAGACACTTCACCCACCTTTGCCTGTGTGTAAAATGTAATGTAATTATGTGAAGCACTTTGGGGTCAATGCAAGTTGACTAAAAATGTGCTATATAAATAAGATTATTATTATTATTATTATTATTGGAACCTAGCGGCTGTAGTTAGAACGATGAAGAGCTATGAAATAACACTATATTTCAATTTAATTCTATTGTGTGTTTTATGACTATTACTGTAGCTATTTCTAGTTTCCATACATTGCAGTTTTTTCTTTGCTTTTAAATGGAGCAAAATTATGGATGTGTCATATTTTCAGACGGGGAGATTTCCTCTGGAAACTACATGAACCAATGCCATAAATTTCCTTCCTCGTGATTTCACTGCAGAGAAATAAAATGGTGAAATCCTCCCTAAATGCATCACTTTGAAAAATCACCCATGCATCCAGTTTTACTCTTTGTTTTCCCCACAGCATCCATAAAGTCATAAGTGATAGGAGCAGGGCTATGCCATTCGGCACATCACGTCCACTCCGCCATTCAATCATGGCTGATGTCTCTCTCCCTCCTAACCCCATTTTCCTGCCTCCACCCCAAAATCCCTGACACCTGTACTAATGAAGAATCGGTCTATCGCTGCCTAAAAAATATCCATTCACTTGGCCTCCACAGCCTTCTGTGGCAATGAATTCCACAGATTCACCACCCTCCGACAACAGAAATTCATCCTCATCTCCTTCCTAAAGGAACGTTCTTTAATTCTGAGGCCATGACCTCTGGTTCACAGGTTCTAGGAGCAGAATTAGGCCATTCGTCCCCTGAAGGTTGAGGGGAGACCCACATGAAGTCTATGAACTTTTGAGAGGCATAGATGGGAAAGACAACCAGAACCTTTTTTTTTCCCAGGGTGGAAATGTCAAAGACCAGATGACGGAGCTTTAAGGTGAGAGGTTAAAGGCATGAGGCGAGTTTTCTTCACACAGGAGTCAAGAGAGTCCAGAGTGTTTTATTGTCATGTGTCCCAGATAGAACAATGAAATTCTTACTTGCAGCAGCTCCACAGAATAAGTAAACATTGTACACTGTAAACAATATGATAAACAGGAGAGAAAGAGAGAGTTAAGGGCCTGTTCCACTTGTTGTTTGTGTGTTTTCAAGAGAGAGTTAAGGGCCTGTCCCACTTACGCGACTTTTTCGGCGACTGCCGGCACCCGCCATAGGTCGCTGAGAAGGCAGGAAATTTTCACCATGTTGAAATTCAGCGAGTGCCCAGCCTTCGAGCCTGCTACGCCATTCTCTGATTGGCTGTGACTCAGTATCCCGGACCTGCCGACGACTCCCGACCCTACAGGCCACAAGGGACTAACTCCCCTGGCGACACCCTCGTGGCAAAGTTCCAGAGATTCACCACTCTCTGGGAGAAGGCAGGAAGGATTTCCCCTTTATCCTTAACTGACCCCCTTGTTGTGTATCGGGAACAATCTTCCTGCATCTGATCACAGTGAATGGCTGTGCTGATCAGCCCTCGAAGCTGACCGACCGAATTGGCCTACTCCTGCACCTATTGTCTATTGTCTAAAACATTTTATATGCTGTACAGTAAACACATCCCATTTCACACTATTAACCCAGTTAAAATTCAAATGTGTTTATCTGCGCAGGAAGAATTTGACCGTTCGAGGCCAAACAATTTGATTGTGTTCCTTTGGAACTTTCTATTTGGAGGTTGCAGCAAATGAAACATCATATTGTTCAGTCCCAGTCTAATAATTATCTAATTGCATATATGGCAACAATTAAATTAAAAAAAACACTTTCTCTGATTCCTAACTGAATGAGTGAGCCTGGATGTGGAAATTAAAGAACAAAACACTAATTATCCAGAATCATATCTGCTCGTCTGGATTGCTTCAAGCACTTCACTAAAGGTAGCAGCGGGCAACGTAAATGGAGAGAGAAAACCTGAATGGAATAAAGTAACAAAGATTCTTATCCTTTGCAGAGATTCCAAATGCGATTGTATTTAATGGGATTCTGCTAAAGTTTACTGCGTTTGAGTTACACTAGCATTATTGTAATCTTGCTGACTACAAATACAACTTTCTTCCTCCCCACTCACTTCGGTCACTGACCTGGGTCAGCGAGGCCTCTAAATGACCTGATGGAGAGCCAAAAAACATCTATTTCTCACAATAAAATCGACCAATCTAGGACTGAGATCATGTGACAATCTTTCCTCTCAGAAGCTCTTTTGCGAAACAAGATATGGAAGGCAAAAAAGGCGATGGCAATAGTCATTCGCCAAGGGGTTATTGGGTAGAGGTTGTTGGGTACATGCCAAGTGTCACTGATGGGTATAAACCATGAGGGTTTGAGATGTAGGGAGTGGGGGGGTATGGGTGAGTTGTGGATAGATGAGATGTGTTTATTTTGGCATTGTGATCAGCGTGGACCAACCATGCGGGCCAAAGGTCCTGTTGTTATGCTGAACTGTTCTGTGTTCTATGGGTCTTCCCGTACTGAGTCACAGAGCAAGAAAGACATTCTTGCCATAGAGGGAGTACAGAGAAGGTTCACCAGGCTGATTCCTGGGATGTCAGGACTTTCATATGAAGAAAGACTGGATAGACTCGGCTTGTACACGCTAGAATTTAGAAGATTGAGGGGGGATCTGATAGAAACTTACAGAATTCTTAAGGGGTTGGACAGGCTAGATGCAGGAAGATTGTTCCCGATGTTGGGGAAGCCCAGAACAAGGGGTCACAGTTTAAGGATAAGGGGGAAGTCATTTAGGACCGAGATGAGAAAAACATTTTTCACACAGAGAGTGGTGAATCTCTGGAATTCTCTGCCACAGAAGGTAGTTGAGGCCAGTTCATTGGCTATATTTAAGAGTGGAGTTAGATGTGGCCCTTGTGGCTAAGGGGATCAGGGGGTATGGAGAGAAGGCAGGTACGGGATACTGAGTTGGATGATCAGCCATGATCATATTGAATGGCGGTGCAGGCTCGAAGGGCCAAATGGCCTACTCCTGCACCTATTTCTATGTTTCTATGTTTCTATGTTGCTAAAGGGATCAGGGGGTATGGAGGGAAGGCTCCACAGGATACTGAGTTGGATGATCAGCCATGATCATAATGAATGGCAGTGCAGGCTCGAAGGGTCGAATGGTCTACTCCCGCACCTATTTTCTATGTTTCTATCTATTGTATGAGGTCGGCACGGTGGCACAGCAGTGGAGATGCTGCCTTGCAGCGCCTGAGACCCGGGTTCGATCCTGACTGCGGGTTCTTGCCTGTACGGAGCTGGGACGTTCTCCCCGTCACCTGCGTGGGTTTCTTCCCGGGCGATAATAAAGCCAATACAGAACACGTTGAACCATTCTTTCCCAAGTTAGGAGATCGAAACTACAGACAATACTCCAGGAAGCATCTGACCAGAGTGCTATATAATAATGACAGTATAAATGGACTGTGCCGGGAAGTAAGATTTAAGATGCAGTGACCAGGGAGTGGGTGCTTCAGGCACCGATATCAAATGATCTGAAACACACTGACCAGAACATGTGGATATGTGATGAACTCAGAGCATGACTTGAAACAAAGCTGGAAGAGAAAGAGCAGAGGGAATAAATTTCAATTAGAGAACAGTAAATTTGAAACAGATATTAGGAAAAATGAGTTTATTTGGAGGGAAGAATGTCTGCACTCTTTGCCAGGCAAGGGTAGCTCAGACATGTCATTAAGTGAATCCAAGATGCATGATGGTTGCTTTACTGGGAAGGCTGAGCAGCCAGTGGGAGAGGTTTTATGAGCCAACATTTTTTTTTCCCTTGACATTGATTTTCCTATGCTCTCATTGTAATAGAATCTATTAGCAATGCTAGCTCCTCAAAGGAGCGCAGATATGTTAAGGAATGTCATCATACCTATGGCAGCACAAACACTGCCGTGCTGAATTCCCCAATGGGCCAGCGCTCCCGATTGCACCCTCACCGGTGGCACGGTGGCGCAGCGGTGGAGGCAAAAGTCAAAAGCGTTTTATTGTCATGTGTCCCAGATAGAATAATGACATTCTTACTTGCGGCAGCACAACAGAATATGTAAACAAAATACACTGTAAACAATATAAGAAACGAGAGAGAAATTAAAGTTCAGTGTGTGTACATATACACAGACTCACAAATACACATATGTACAGATCTCAAGACCAAGTGGGACCCATCACCAAACGTGGGGGGGGGGGGGGGGGGGGGAAGGCGGGGTGTGCGGGGGCAGGGTTTTTTTTGGAGGGGGGGGGGGGGGGCGATATATATATATATATATATATATATATACGTGGGACCCATCCCCCAACCCGGGGGGGGGGGGGGGGGGGGGGGGGGGGGGAGGAGGCGGGGGCAGGGTTTTTTTTTTGAGGGGGGGGAGATGATATATATATATATATATATATACGTATACGTACACACAAAAAACAAACACTAATAGTGCAATAATAACAATAAAAGTCTATGTAGTTCAGAGCATATTTGAGATTGTAGTGAAGAAGCTGCTGCCTTCTTGTTGACCCTTTTGTGGCCAACAGGAGTTGGTGCCTTACAGCTCCAGAGACCCGGGTTCAATGCAGACTACGGGTGCTGTCTGTGTGGAGTTTGTACGTTCTCCCCGGGACCTCCGTGGTTTCTCTCCGGCCACTCCGATTTCCACCCAAAGACAATCATGTTTGCAAATTAATTGGCTTTGGTGTAAAATGTAAATTGTCCCTGGTGTGTGTAGGATAGTGGTTAGTGCGCAGGGATCGCTGGTCAGTGGGCCGCGCTGTATCTCTAAACTAACATGAACTAAGTCCCAAGAAGCGTCTCGACCCGATAAGACACCTATTCCGTTTCTCCAGAGACGTTGTGCGGCCCGCTGAGCTACTCCAGCTTTTTCCGGCACTCTCTCCGTTGGAACAAGCATCTGCTAGTTCCTTCCTACACATTAAACTGAAGTAAACTCTGCTTCAAGCATCATTCTTCATCTGGAATCATGCTAATAAAGACCAAAACAATACAGCAACTGTTCTTCATCAACAGTTGGTGGCAACTTTGGTGTCACTCACTGTATGGGCTGTGGCCTTCTCTCTCCAGCCATAAATCGCCTATTACTATCAAATCCATGACAGCAGGCAAAGAGTCTCCTGGCATTCGCCCAAGGTCACTGTCTGCAAAGCGAGTGCAGAACCCGTGAAATAAAACATCGATTTCATACCCTCGTGGCTTTGAGTGAATTATTATATTAGATATATTTTCCTTTGCTAGTAATTTTGTATTTCTCTCTTTCCCTGAAGTTTTTAATATGGGATGAGAGATTATTAAAGAAAGATGTCTTTCTGACAGAGGTCTGAATAGAAAAAAAAAACACAGCGTAACGACCTCTGCTTACAAGGAGCACCGTGACGAGAGGCCTGTAATGCATTTAAACAAGGAATGCATTTAATATACCTATGAGGATGGGTATCGAACGACATTAAATGGTGCTGAGACACCAGCGGTCTATTGCACAATTATCAATGGTGTCACTTTTAATTCAAATGTTTTTTTCTGTTTTAATGTGCCACCCAGCTAGTCTTACTAAAGGGACCACTATCTCTGTAATCAGATGCCCACAGAAGTGGAATCTGAGCGAGAGGGAAATGCCCGAGTTGATGCATTGAATCATGAGAGGAATAGATCGGGTGGATTCTTTTGCACAGAATCTCTTGCCCAGAGTAGGGGAATCGTGGACCAGAGGACGTAGGCTCAAGGTGAAGGGGGAAAGATTTAATAGGAAACTGAGAGGTAACATTTTCATACAGAGGGTGGTGGTGATCATGGAACAAGCTGCCAGAGGATGTAATTGAGGCAGGGACAATCCCAAATGTCGCCCATTCCTTCTCGACAGAGATTCTGCCTGTCCCCGAGTTACTCCGGCAATTTGTGTCTATCTTGAGTTCTATACATTCTTCCCCTTAATTAAACCCTTTAAAACATTTAACCACCCTAACCTTGCTTCTAGAAGTCTTATAGAAACTTACAAAATTCTTAAGGTCTTATAGAAACTTACAAAATTCTAAAGGGGTTGGACAGGCTAGATGCAGGAAGATTGTTCCCGATGTTGGGGAAGTCCAGGACAAGGGGTCACAGTTTAAGGATAAAAGGGAAATCCTTTAGGACCGAGATGAGAAAAACATTTTTCACACAGAGAGTGGTGAACCTCTGGAACTCTCTGACACAGAAGGTAGTTGAGGCCACAGTTCATTGGCTATATTTAAGACGGAGTTAGATGTGGCCCTTGTGGCTAAAGGGATCAGGGGGTATGGAGAGAAGGCAGGTACAGGATACTGAGTTGGATGATCAGCCTACTCCTGCACCTATTGTCTATGTTTCTATATTTCTATTATTTCCCATATTCTTTTTCACTATTCCATTTTCATAATTACATAACTGACAACTATTTTGCATAATTGTTGCATCAACTGCTGGATGAGAATTGCTGATTTGTGATTCCATGCCAACCCACACTCAACAATACTGTAAAATGACGTTAATGAGAGATGTAAAGCAAAGTTCGATCTAGTATTATGCCCCTGTCCCACTTAGGAAACCTAAACGGAAACCTCTGGAGACTTTGCGCCCCACCCAAGGTTTCCGTACAGTTCCCGGAGGTTTTTGTCCGTCTCCTTACCTGCTTCCACTACCTGCAACCTCCGGCAACCACCTGCAACCTCCGGGAACCGCACGGAAACTATGGGTGGGGTGCAAAGTCTCCAGAGGTTTCCGTTCCGGTTTCCTAAGTGGGACAGGGGCATTACTCTAATCTCCTTGAGTTTCCCGATTCCTTCTCCGAGTGTCACAATAGTAGAGTTGCTGCCTTACAGCGCCAAAGTGCGAGGTTCGATCCTGACTACGGGCATTGTCTGTGCGCAGTTTGTGCGTTCTCCCCGTGACCCTGGTGGGTTTTCTCCGAGTGCTTTGGTTTCCTCCCACACTCCAAAGACGTGCAGGTTCGTAGGTTAATTGGCTCCGGTAAAACTGTAAAATTGTCCATCGGCTTTAGAGATACAGCACAGAAATAGGCCCTTCGGCCCACCGAAGTCCGCGTCAACCAGTGATCCCCGCGCACTGACACGATCCTACACGCACCGGCGGCAATTTACAATTTTTACCAAGCCAATTGACCTACAAACCTGTACGGCTTTGGAGTGTGGGAGGAAACTGGAGCTCCCTGGGGAAAACCGATGCAGGTCACGGGGAGAACGTACAAACTCCGTACGGCGGACAGCACCCGCAGTCAGGGTCCAACCCGGATCTCTGGCGCTGCAAGGCAGCGACTCAACCGCTGCGCCACCGTGCCTGCTATTGAACAGCAAGTTTAAGAAGAATATATGTTGGTACACAAAAATGCTGGAGAAACTCAGCGGGTGCAGCAGCATCTATGGAGCAAAAGAAATAGGCAACGTTTCGGGCCAAAACCCTTCAAGGGTTGCCTTCAAGACAATGGCAAAGAGTGTTGCCTGCCAACTTGTAGCAATGTCCTGCTAGTTTTAAAACTGTTTTGCCGAATTCACATTTAATTGTGTGTGCGGCTAAATTACCTTTCAATGGACAATAGGTGCAGGAGTAGGACATTCGGCCCTTTGAGCCAGCACCACCATTCACAATTTTAAGCCAACACTCTTTGCCATTACAGTATTTGGATGGTACACAGAAATGCTGGAGAAACTCAGCAGGTGCAGCAGCATCTATGGAGCGAAGGAAATAGGCAACGTTTCGGGCCGAAACCCTTGAAGGCAACGTCTTGAAGGCAACCCTTGAAGGGTTTTGGCCCGAAACGTTGCCTATTTCCTTCGCTCCATAGATGCTGCTGCACCCGCTGAGTTTCTCCAGCTTTTTTGTGTACCTTCGATTTTCCAGCATCTGCAGTTCCTTCTTAAACAAGAATATATGTTGTTGTTTTAAGAGATAATTCATATAATCATTTGCCTTTGAAGCCAAGTGGCCTATTCAATTTTAAATACAAAGAACAGATTTTGGTTCAGAATGCTCACCAGAGACTACTCACAACTAATCAATTCTGCAGCTGAGGTACAGAGTGTTCAGCCTACACTCATTTACTTTCATTACACCACATTTCTGAGTGTCAGGAAGGAATAAAAACCTTGTAAAAAAAAAAGACCAATCTTTTCTTTAATTGCTTAAACTTAAGATGTGGCAGAAGGCAAAACGCTGACCCAAAGAAAAGAGAATCATCAGATCGCCAACAACAGCCAAGTTTTGCAAAAAATAAAACAACCAGAAAAAAAATTGAAAATTCCCCTGTTTGATATCAAATTATGTATCGGAGAAATGACAAATTCTTTCAAAAAGCCAAATCTATTGAAAGCAAATCAATTCTGCGGGGATGTGATACTCATCCACTGTTGCAATGGCAATTATAGAGATCTAGAGGGTGATTTAGAGAATGTTTGTTCTGTATCTGATTATGCTGGAATTACTGATCTGAACAATATCCTTAAATTAGATTAGGTTAATGCATTCCAAGGTTTCACAAAATATTAGCCCCAGTAGCGTTTAACCACTTGTGGTGACCTCGCAGACAACTGTTGTTCACTTGGACTTTTGGTTGTAAAATATATTCTGCCGTTCGTGTATTCCCAGCGAGAAGTCACGTGCTCAGGATGTGTGGGATGGTGTTTTAATCCCATTCTGGAAGGAAATTTCCTTTGGTTGTGGCTTGATGCTGAGGACAGACAATCTTGGAATTCTTTTCACGGATCCACCTTCGTATGCCAAGGTACAAACTCTTACAGACTCATAGAGTCGTAGCAACGCACAGCATGGAAACAGGCCCTTCGGCTCATCTGGGACATGCCGCCCAAGCTACCCCATCTAAGGTCGCCCCATATGCTTACCCTTGAAAAAATTGTCCCTGTAAACATTTCCCATCTGAGTACTAATCTGTGCCTCTTGGTCTGAAGAAGGGTCTCGACCCGAAACATCGCCGATTCCTTCTCTCCAGATATGCTACCTGAACCCGCTGAGTTACTCCAGCATTTTGTGTCTATCTTGGGTGTAAACCTGCATTTGCAGATCCTTCCTACACAAATGTATATTCAGTTATGTTACAGTACCTGCCTCAAATACCTCCTCTGTGAGTTGTGTGGGAACGAACTGCAGATGCTGGTTTCAAACCGAAGATAGACACAAAAAGCTGGAGTAACTCAGCGGAACAGGCAGCATCTCTGGAGAAAAGGAATGGGTGATGTTTCGGTTCAAGACCCTTCTTCAGACTGACAGTTTGTTCCATATACCCACCCGAGTTAAAAAGTTGCCCCTTGGATTCCTATTAAATCTTGTCCCTCTCATCTTAAACCTATGTCCTCTGATTCTTAATTCCCCTATACTGGGTAAAAGACTTTGTCCATTGTTCTCCTTATTGTTTTATGCACATCTACAAAATCACCCCCAGCATTCTGCACTCCAAGGAACAAAATCTCGACCCGAAACGTCACCTATTCCTTTTCTCCAGAGTTGCTGCCTGACCCGCTGTATTCCTCCAGCTTTTTGTGTCAGTCTTCGGGGTAAACCGGCATCTGCAGTTCTTTTCCACACGAGGAGTCTTGCGTTGTAGTTCCACTTGCCCTGGGATCAGATTGCAATTGTCGCTTTGCAATCTATCTCAGGATCAGGGATATCAACGATATCCATATCCCCAAGTTGCAGTTACCACAGCATAGGGACTCACCAGCAGAGGTCATTACATACCCACGAGGAGCATCAACCATGTATGCAGACACAAAGAGTTACAGGTGCTGGTTTATACCAAAGACAGACATTCCAAAGACATGGAAACATAGAAAAATGGGTGCAGGAGTAGGCCATTAGCCCTTCGAACCTGCAATATGATCATGGCTGATCATCTAAAATCTGTACCTTGTTCCTGCTTTTTCCCCATATCCCATGATTCCTTTAGCCGTAAGAGCTACCTCTAACTCTCTTGAAAACATCCAGTGAATCGGCCTCCACTGCCTTCTGTGGCAGAGAATTCCACGTATAGGTTAATTGGCTTTGGTACAATGGTACTGGCGTGTGTGGGATAGTGTTAATGTGTGGGGATCGCTGGTCTGTGTGAACTCGGTGGGCCGAAGGGCCTGTTTGCGTGCTGTATCTCGAACCTAAACCAAGCTAAACTGAGCAGACACAAAGTGCTGGAGAAACTCAACTGGTCAGGCATCAACTCTGGGGGGGAAAAGGGTGGATCACCTTTCCATTTTCTCCAGAGATGCTGCCTGAACCGCTGAGTTACTCCAGCACTTTGTGTATACTTTGGTACGAACCTTGTGTGATTCTCCGCAAGTTGGCTGTACAGAGCCAACTTACGGTACTCATTCAATTGTCATGCTGACATTAGTTTATTTAACTTTGCAAGGGAATGAAATAATGTATAATTTAATAACTGAAAGATATTTTTCCGAGTAAGATGAATAACGAAGTATAAGTGGAAACTCAAATTCTAGCAGTCCTAATTATCGACAAGCTTTCCATCCAAAATAACCTTTCCATTCCATAGCTCAAACTCACTCTTTTGTTGTGAATTTGCTGTATATTCATATGTTGATAGATTGGAGCGGCTGGGCTTGTACACTCTGGAATTTGGAAGGATGAGAGGATATCTTATTGAAACATATAAGATTGTTAAGGGTTTGGACACGCTAGAGGCAGGAAACATGTTCCCGATGTTGTGGGAGTCCAGAACCAGGGGCCACAGTTTAAGAATAAGGGGTCAGCCATTTAGAACGGAGATGAGGAAAAACATTTTCACACAGAGAGTTGTGAATCTGTGGAATTCTCTGCCTCAGAAGGCAGTGGAGGCCAATTTTCTGGATGCTTTCAAGAGAGAGTTAGATAGAAAGATATCTTAAAGATAGCAGAGTCAAGGGATAGGGGGTAGAAAGCAGGAGCGGGGTACTAAATGTGGATGATCAGCCATGATCACTGTGCATGGTGGTCGGTGCTGGCTCGAAGGGCCGAATTGGCCTACTCCTGCACCTATTGTCTATTGACTAAATGGGAAGTGATTCAACGCAACTTGCAAGGCAAGGTGACCAAAACAAAATGGGAAATGTGACATGTCCAGAAGTGTGGTAGGTTTTAGTGCAAAGTCATTTAAATGGATGGATGAAATCACGGCTAAACATAGAACAGCCCTCGAGGGTCTGAGCTATAGGGAGAGGTTGAACAGGCTGGGAGCACAGGAGGATGAGGGGTGATCTTATATAGGTGTGCAAAATCATGAGAGTAATTGATGCACAGAGTCTCTTGCCCAGAGTAGGGGAATCAAAAACCAGAGGATTCAGGTTTAAATCTGAATCTGGGGGAAAGATTTAATAGGAATTTGAGGAGTAACTTTTTCACACAAAGGGTGGTGGGATGTATGGAACAAGCTGCCAGAGGAGGTGGTTGAGGCAGGGACTATGGCAACGTTTAAGAAACAGTTAGACAGATACTTGGATAGGACAGGTTCAGAGGGTTATGAACCAAACATAGGCGTGGGACTAGGGTCGAAGGGACATGTTGGTCGAAGGGTCTGATTCCACGATCGATGCCTTTATGACTTAATCACTCTAACAGCTCAGCACAGAAACAGGCCCTTCGGCCCACAATGTCCATGCTGAGTATGATGCCAAGTTAAACTAATCTCCTCTGCAGGCATGTGATACATATCCCTCCATTCTTTGCAGAGATTCTTCCATGTGTCTATCTAAAAACTACATCGACAGCACTATCATGTCGGCCTCCACCACCACCCCCTGGCCGTGCGTTCCAGCCTCCCCCCCTCCCTCCATTCTCTGTGTCAAAATAAAACCTGCTCACATGGATCAGGACAAAAAAAATGACAAACTATAATGGGAGGAGGACTGCTTATTCGATATATTATCATATATGTGACATTGAAATAATTAAGGAAAGGCTTACTTATTCTCTCTTAGAGCAGAGTACCCTCTTAAATATTATTTTCTTCGATTCAAATGTTTTTATTAAGTTAAACTTTTGGCTCCAGGCAACGTTTGTAACTCAATAATTTCAGTCGTTGATTAGGTTTGGAATCGGCCCAGATCTTCTTGACCAGTGCACGTTGCTCCTAAGGTCTCGGTGACCAGCACACTGGACAGTACTCCCATGGGGTTTAAGTTTCATTAAAACCCTTGCTTCTCAGTAGGTCTTGTTTGGAAACGGTTCAACAGCAATACACAATCCAGACCTTCTTAACAGCCGAACCCCGGGGCCCATGACAAAGCGAGAGGTGGAATTAGTTTCTGACCTGCACTCTACGCAAGTGTCTGAAGCCTGGTTAGCTTTGGTCCCCTTCGCATGACGATGGAGCTATTGATAGAAGGCTTGGGTCAGGAAGCCTCATCACTTCATTGCATTTCTATTACAGTTTACTGTAAGTAAGGGCTGCACGATGAAGCTCACTTTCCAGTGAAACTTCTCCCAGTTCCCCGGTGGCTATTTTTTTCGCCTGCGTTTTTGGACTCACATATGGTTTCCAGTCCAACCATTATTCAACAGAAAGCAAGCGTCAAAAGAAAGGAAATTAGTTGTCAGGTTCAGTGCAGAAGTCCATAAATCATTTTTAAGTTAGTGAATTGTGAAATTTCTGTATTTATGGACGCTCGTGGACACATGAATGCAGTTTCCTGCAAATGCTTTTCTTCCAAAAGGAACCAGGGGCCGAGCGAGAAAGATTCACTTACCACCTTGTGCGTAAATCTGCCAAAACGCTTCGAGCTTAGCGAGGTGACAAATTGCTGTCTGAGGACAGACTCTCTTACAGACAAAGGATTAGTTGAGTTGAAGGTTCACAGCACGCCAATTTTAATAAATGTGGACCAGAAGTCAATGAAAGGAAATCACTCATCTCGTTAAGAAGTTGCTGAGGTGTCATTTCAGTGTTTTATGGACATATCAACAGGCATTCAGACAAGGAGCAACACTTTGGGTTGTGGAAGACCATGCCTAATGAGATGGTGCTACAGGGAAAGTCCGCTTGAAGTCCGAGGTAGCATTTATGCATGTGCAACTCATAAATGTATACAGCACACTTGGGGACACTAAGTCTTAACACGCCAAGTCCCGGTGTAAAGGCTCCTGAGGGTAGTTCATTTTATAAGACTGGGTGCATTTATCGCTTAATGCATCTTATTCCTGGCCTCCAGAACAGTCATCGGCTTCATGCTCGTGATGGTATTCAATCGAGGTAACATTTCCACGCTAATTTCTCAATTGCGGATGTGGAACATAGAGGCCCAGTGTAGGGGGATCTCTTGCCCAGAGTAGGGGAATCGAGGACCAGAGGACATAGGTTCAAGGGGAAAAGATTTAAGAGGAATCCGAGGGATAACATTTTCACACAAAGGGTGGTGGGTGTATGGAACAAGCTGCCAGAGGAGGTAGTTGAGGCTGGGACTATCCCATCGTTTATGAAACAGTTAGACAGGTACATGGATAGGGCAAGTCTGGAGGGATATGGACCAAGCGTAGGCAGGTGGGACTAGTGTAGCTGGCACATGTTGGCCAGCATGCACAAGCTGGGCCGAAGGGCCTGTTTCCACACTGTATCAGTCTATGACTGAATCTAGAGAGGCGTTTTTCAATCAGCCTAAATGAGGGAAGTGTAGAATTTGCTGGGGTCAAGTATAACAAACCAACTACTCACATAAAACCTATGGATCAACATTGGGTGGTTCTTCTATGTATTCAGTCCAAATGTGAATGGACACCATGTACAAAGGTAGAATCGGGAGTTAAACAGGCCCTACATAATATTTGACCAATACATTTGAGATTGCCTGTTCATGTTATCATGATAACATTAGCTCCAGTTACTGAAATACTTTGGGTGTGTAGAAATAACAGCTTATACAACAAGCAAAATTATAGAAGGTTCGCGATCCAAAATGTCACCTATCCATGTTCTCCAAAGATGCTTGCCTATTTGTTTAGTTTAGTTTAGAGATACAGCGTGGAATCAGGCCCTTCAGCCCATCGAGTCCGCACTGACCGGCGATCCCCGCACACTAACACTGTCCTACAGTTGAGACAGTTTATCACGGACAGTTAACCTACAAACCTGTACGTTTTTTTGGAGTGTGGGAGGAAACCAGAGCACCGGGGAAAGAGCCACACAGTCACGGGGAGAGAGTGCAAACTCCGTACAGACAGCACCCGTAGTCAGGATGGAACCCGGGTCACTGGCGCTGTGCAGCAGCAACTCTACCGCTGGGCCACTGTGTTGCCCCAGTGATCCAACACGTTACTCCAGTAGTTTGCGCCCTCACGTGGACGTCGGCATCTGCAGTTTCTTGTTTCTATTAAGGAAAATTATTTCAAAGATCCATCACATTTATACATGCATGGAGAGCAATGTAATTCAGAATCCACTGTTTGGTGAGATAATATAGTCACTTTGAGGATTGGAGACCATATTTCACCAAGACCCGTCTCACCGATCTAGATACTTGGCTTTGATCGACAGAATGAGAAACAAATCAATCTTTTCAACAGATTTGAGTTGAAATAGATGGATAAAAGTAGACTAAATGAGTAGGAAGGAACTGGAGACGCTGGTTCACACTGAAGAGAGACACAAAATGCTGGAGCAACTCAGCGGGACAGGCAGCGTCTCTGGAGAGAAGGAATGGGTGACGTTTCGGGTTGGGACCCTTCTTTAGACTTCAGAGTGAAGAAGGGTCTCGACACGAAACGCCACCCATTCCTTCTCTCCCTCCCTAGATGCTGCCTATTCCTTCCCTCCAGAGATGCTGCCTGTCCCGCTGAGTTACTCCAGCATTTTGTGTCTCTCTTCAGGATAAAGTAGACATTTCTGCAATTTCTACTGAAAAAGTCCATCATATTACGACCGCAAGCTAAGGATTAAACCAAGACCACGCACTAACAAATTGACCTTGGAAGTACTTCAATATTTTCTCTTTCAGATTATTTATTCACAGGCAAATTGGAAGATAAACGGTAATTGATTATTTAAGAATACAAAGTTTATTTTCTATTAGTCAGCTTTCAGAACCCGGAATGTTTTCATTGATGCAACAGGGATAAAGTGCGATTGCGAATTTCGTCAAAAAGTGGCACATGTCATTTAAACCTGAGCTTGCTCATGTTGGATCTAAGAACTACAAAATCGCTTTCTTAAAACAGTGTTTTTGGGTTTAGCGATACAGGCCCTTCGGCCCAACAAGTCCATGCCGTCCACTGATAACCTGTCCTCAGTAGTCCTATGTTATCACACTATCTCGTCCACTCCACACTAGGCCAATCAACCTATAAACTCTTTGGGGTGTTGGAAACCAGAGGAAACCGTTGAAGGGTGGTGAATCTGAGGAATTCTTTGCCACAGAAGGCTATGGAGGCCAAGTCAGTGGATATTTTTTTAAGGCAGAGATAGATTCTTGATCAGTACAGGTGTCAGAGGTTATGGGGAGAAGGGAGAGAGATAGATCAGCCATGATTGATGGCGGAGTAGGATTGATTGGCCGAATGGCTTAATTCTACTCCTATCACTTATGAAATCCAGCCGGTCACAGGGAGAGTGTGCAAACCCCACAAAGACAGCATTCCGAGGTCAGGATTTAACCTAGATCTCTGGTGGTGTGAGGCAGCAGCTCTACCAACTGTGCCATTGTGTATGTGGGAAGATATGTCTCTGGGTGTTCAAATTATGAACACCCAGAGCACGGATAAAGTGTTAAAATAGTACAAGACACATTCCATCTAATGGGATTACATTCTCTGTGGTTAATTGCCATGATCTCATAGAATGTTATGATGGGTTTGAATAGATTAATAGCTTTTTCGATATTAGTTTCAATAATGGAACGGTCTCTGACGTGCCGCTCTGGAATAAATGTTCAAGATACTAAGTCGGTGGCATGGTGGTGCAGCGGTAGAGTTGCTGCCTTCCAGCACCAGAGACGCAGGTTCGATCCTGACTGCGGGTGCTGACTGTATGGAGTTTGTACATTCTCCCCGTGACCACGTGGGTTTTGTCCGGGTGCTCTGGCTTCTACCCACATTCCAAAGACGCGCAGGTTTGTAGGTTAATTGGCTTCAGTAAAATTGTAAATTGCCCCTAGTGTGTGTAGGATAATATTCGCGTGCAGGGATCGCCGGTCGGCAGGGACTCGGCCTTGTTCATGCGCTGTATCTCTAAACTAAATAGCCAGACGCAAAGAAAATAAATTTTTAACAGCATCGTAATAGCTAGTTGTAAAACTTTATTGACTGCCTTTGTTATTTGTCTTTTTATATTGTTTGACAAGTGGTCAAATTAATAAATGAAAGAAAATGTACGACAAGCAGTGAAATTTCATTTTACCACCAAGCAGATGTTTCAAAGTTGCATGAACTACACTGGACTACTTCCCTGCTGGGAAGATAATGCTTACTACAAGTTAAACTGCAACTTGAAAATTTTGTACAACTTTGGTCAGTGCAAGGAAAAAATATAGTTCATCAAAATTAAAATCTTTTTACATTCCCTGTTGTTAATTGGCAGGATCGCAATGAACATAAAAATAGGTTTTGACGAGGAGATGGGGAGAGGAGATGACTAGCTTTTTCTGTACTAGTTTCAATAAATTCGAAATTTGTTTCAGGACGGCACGGTGGCTCAGCGGTAGAGTTGGTGTCTTACAGCACTTGCAGCACCGGGGACCCGGGTTCGATCCTGACCACAGGTGCTGTCTGTACGGAGTTTGCACGCTCTACCTGTGACCTGCGTGGGTTTCCTCCCACGCTCCAAAGACGTGCAGGTTTGTAGGGAATTTGACTTGCTATAAATGTGAATTGTGCCGGGTGTGTTTGCATTTCGTTGTCTCTGTACTGTACACTGACAATGACAATTAAAATTGAATCTGAATCTGTGTGTTAATGTGCAGGGATCGCTGGTCGGCGCAGACTCAGTGGGCCGAAGGGCCTGTTGCCGCGCTGTATCTCTAAACGCTCTCTGATGTGTCACTCTAGAATATGTCTTTCAATATACTAATGTTAATATAAAATACTAACTCGAACAAATAGCTCAACAGGAGAGAGCTATCAAGTTGTGAAACTGACAGGATTGATTTACAATGAATCATAAAAACAGCACAATGATGACAGGAATACATTTAGTAAATGCTTTTCCAGAGAATAGACTTACATCCTGATAGTTTCTGACTGTATTGCTTTGACTATGTGGGTAGTAACATGGATAATAAATACTGAAAGGCATAGTGTCAGAGTCGTAGAGTCTTACAGCATTTAAACCCAACTTGCCCACACTGGCCAACATGTCTCATCTACATTAGTCCCACCTACCTGCATTTGGCCCTTATCCCTCTAAACCTGTCCTATCCATGTACCTGTCTAAATGTTTCTTAAATGTTGCGATAGTACCTGCCACAACTATCTCCATACACCCACCACCCTTTGTGGGAAAAAGTTACCCCTCAGGTTTCTATTAAATTAAAACTATATTGATAGGAAATTTAGATTGCTTTTGGAAGCAGAAAGCTAGATGATTTGGCTTGTATCAATAATTTCTACTGTACTAGGTCTAACTCTGAAATGAACAGTACTTTCCCATTTTGAGGAAGTGAGCATGATGCCTTGTCTCAATTCCAAAATGAGTCTCTGGCAATGAATGTTCAGTGGGACCCGTAGTCAGGATCGAACCTGGGTCTCTGGCGCTGTGAGGCAGCAACTCTACCGCTGCGCCACTTTCTTGCGGCAAGTAGGAAGGAACTGCAGATGCTGGTTTACACCGAAGGTAGACACAAAATGGTGCAGTAACTCAGCATTGCAGGCAGCATCTCTGGAGAAAGGGAATAGGTGACGTTTAGGGTCAAAAGCTTTCTTCAGTGAAGTAGGGTCTTGACCCAAAATAGTCCTGTTCTCTTGCAAGAAGATTTTAAATTAAAAAATGCAACAAATTAATTTTAAAAATGGCCACGTTGTAGTTGCAAAGTCTCACCAGTGAAGTTTTCTGTGGAATCCTAGTTGAGTCTAGTTTATTGTCACGTGTACCGAGGTACAGTGAAAAGCCTTTGTTGCGTGCTAACCAGTCAGCAGAACAACAACAAATGATTACAATCGAGCCCTTCACAGTGTACAGATACATGATAAGGGGATAACGTTAAATGCAAGATAAAGCCAGCAAAGACGGAACAAAGATAGTCCGAAGGTCACCAATGAGGTAGATAGTAGTTCAGGGCTGCTCTCTAGTTGCGGTAGGATTATGGTAGAATGTACTGATCATAGAAGTTTATGCAAATACCTCAAGTTTTGTTTAAACGTGGGGTGAGATATTCAGACACGTGGAACGAGTTTTGTTCTGTGTTGCGCAGATGAAACGCGATTACGAGAGTGGAATGCACTTGCAACCACATCCAGGTCCAAGAGTTAGCTTTGGGAATTGGACTGGGCTCATTTGGTTGTAAGACATGCTTGCACTGATGATACGATCTCTTGTAGAGTGTTGCACGGGATATTATGTCATGTTGTCCTGGGCACTCAGACAACAGCACAGCTTTAATAGTCTTTGGAAGGGAACAGGCTAATTGCAGATTGTCAGTGTGGCTTTGTGTGGGGCAGGTCGTGTCCAGCAAACCTGATTTAATTAATTTTGAGAAGCTGGTAAAGGCGATTGATGGGGAGGGGGTCCAGAACCAGGGGTACCAGTTTAAGAATAAGAGGTAGGCCTTTTAGGACTGAGATGAGGAAAAACTTTTGCAGACGGAGACTTGTGAATCTGTGGAATTCTCTGCCACAGAAGTCAGTGGAGGTCAATTCAACTTGCCCACACGTCCAATGTCCCATCTACACTAGTCCCACCTGCCTGTGTTTGGCAAATATCCTTCCAAACGTGCCCTGTGCATGTACCTGTCCAACTGTTTCTGAAACATTGGGATAGTCCCAGCCTCAACTACCTCCTCTGGCAGCCCGTTCCATACACCCACCACGCTCAGATTCCTATTAAATCTTTTCTCCTTCACCTTAAACACAAGCTCACAGGTTATAGGAGTAGAATCAGACCATTTGGCCCATCGAGTCCACTCTGGCTGATCTCTGCTTCCTAATCCTATTTTGCTGCCTTCTCCCCATAACCCTTGACACCCGTTCTAGTCAAGAGTTTGTCCATCTCCGTCTTAAAAATATCCACTAACTTGGCCTCCACAGCTCTCTGTGGCAATGAGTTCTACAGATTCACCACCCTCTGACTAAAGAAGTTCCTCCTCACCTCCTTTTTAAAAAGAGAGCCTTTTACTTCTGAGGCTATGACCTCTGGTCCGAGGCTCTTCCACCAGTGGAAACACCCTATGTTCTCTGGACCTTGATTCACTCTGGGCAAGAGACTCTGTGCGTCTACCCGATCTATTCCTCTCATAATTTTACACCCCTATAAGGTCACCCCTCATTCTCCAGCGCTCCAAGGAATAGAGTCCCAGACTGCTCAACCTCTCCCCACAGCTCAGATCTTGGAGTCCCGGCAACATTTTGAGGTCATATGACTTAATTTTAGGTACAGACAGTTACAGACACACTTTGATTTGATTAAATGTATTTAAACCTTCAGTAAGCTATCAAAATATTAGTTCATAGTTATGTGGTTTTTAAAAGCATTATTTAGTCAATCAAACCAGAGTCGCTGATATTTTATAAAAATATTAGTTGTTCTTTTAATGCAAAGATGTTCTTTCCACTCATTTATATTTAAAAAGTAGTCTCCAATTCAAGGCACATGTCCCTGATTCAGTCTGCTCTGATTGACATTTTTCATTTGGTAACTTTAAAGTTTTATTCACCCGATGGAAATAGTTTTTCTTTTAAATGTTAAATATTGGCCCATGTTTAGCAGGTAAGAGGATCACTGGTGTATGACTTGCCCTCGCTGTTCAGAATATTCATTGTCAAAGTAAAAAAAAAAATAATGAGATAATATCTCCACCCAAAGTTCTATTTAAAACAAATGACTTCTCAACAGTGTTTCATATTTCTGATTATTCCGGGACCGATTCAAAGAAAAGGAAATGTTTGACATTTCTAATTATCACTTCCAGAACTTGCGATGATGATGCCATTATTGCCTTTCCGGTAATAGTTCAGTTTAGTTTACTTGAGAGATACAACGTGGAATCAGGCCCACTGAGTCCGTGCCGACCAGCGATCCCAGCACATTAACACTATCCTACACACACTAAGTACAATTCACAATGAAATCAAGCCAATTAACCCTTTGCGGTATGTTTCCAGCATCACTCACAAACAAATGCAGCTCTATCAATAGACAATAGACAACAGGTACAGGAGTAGGCCATTCGGCCCTTCGAGCCAGCACCGCCATTCAATGTGATCATGGCTGATCATCCCCAATCAGTACCCCGTTCCTGCCTTCTCCCCATATCCCCTGACTCCGCCATCTTTAAGAGCCCTATCTAGCTCTCTCTTGAACGCATCCAGAGAACCTGCCTCCACTGCCCTCTGAGGCAGAGAATTCCACAGACTCACCACTCTCTGAGAGAAAAAGTGTTTCTCCGTTCCCGTTCTAAATGGCTTACCCCTTATTCTTAAACTGTGGCCCCTGGTTCTGGATTCCCACAACATTGGGAACATGTTTCGGACTTAGCTTAGGCTGCCATTGGTCTATTGTGTGCAGTTCTGGTCGCCCCATTAAATGGAAGATATGGAGGCTTTGGAGAGGGTGCAGAGGAGAAGGTTTACCAGCATGGGGCCTGGATTACTAGGTTTCAGGTTGGATGGCCTTGGATTGTTTCCTCCGGAACATCGGTGGTTGAGGGGAGACTCAATGGAAGTACGTAAAATTATGAGAGGCTTAGATAGGGTGGCCACAGAACCTTGGAAATCCCCGACACTAGAGGGCATAGCTACAAAGGGGGAATTTTAATGTCAACACAGGGGATGATCATTGGTCGGTGTGGACTCGGTGGGCCGTGGGGTCTGTTTCTGTGCTATATCTCTAAAGTATCAAATCCAAGGGTGGTGGCGCAGTGGTGGAGCTACTGCCTTCCAGAGTCAGAGACCCGGGTTCGACCCTGAATACTGGTGTTGTCAGTACGGAGTTTGTACATTCTCCCCGTGACCATGTGGGTTTTCTCCGGGTGCTCTGGTCTCTTCCCACACTCCAAAGACGTACAGGTTTGAGGGTTATTTGGCTTCTGTAAAATGTCCCTGGTGTGTAGCATAGTGCTAATGCACGAGTGATCGTTGGTCAGCATGGACTCGGTGGGCCGAAGGGCCTGCTTCTGCACTCTATCTCTAAACTAACACTAAACTAGAAACTAAATGAACCAAGCGATGTACATTGCACAACAAACTACAGTTCCTAAGATGAAATCCTCCACACATATGATTTAACACTGTGATTTAGCTGTTATTTTTAAGTATTAAATATGTTTATGTTGCTTAGGGTATTTTCCTCCTAAATCCCAATGTGCCATCTGCAAATAATAAAAAAAAATATATATATATTTTCCACACTTCTGTCTGTAGAAACACAACTTTGCCAAATTTAAGTTGATTGAAGAGATAGGAGGAAGTAAATCTGAAATGGAACCTGTGGTGTACGCTAGTGTTGTGGTTTAAATAATTACATTTTTTTCCCTTCTGCATAAGCTAGGAGAAAAAAAAAAAAAGAGTAGTTCAGAAGAATGAGATTCTGATGTGGGTCATCTTGGTTCTTGGCCCTCCAAAATATTCCAAATGGAATTTAAACTGGAGGTGGTGGAGGGAGGGCTTAAGCCAGAAAGGGTTATTGGGAAGAAAGAGAGACTTTAAACTTAGTTGCATCTGGTTGGGTAACTATAGTTGGGTGGAGATTATTCCATGCTTTAATTGTGCGGGGGAAGAACGAATTGCTGTACACATCTGGCTTTGTAGCTGGGATCACAAATTGGATTGAATGCCCTCGTCTGCTCCCAATTGGTTTGGGTTTGGTGTAGGTCTTGTAGTCTATGTCGAGCTGACCATTTAACATTTTCTAAAAACAGGTCAAACGGTGAGCTTCACGTCTGTCTTGGAGAAGGTTCCACCCCAGAGAATTCAGAAGTTTGGTGAATATAGACACACTGCATTGTACAGGTACAAGGATAGGTAAGGTTGAAGGATAGGAATGGTTGAGATGGATATGTGCCAAACGCGCCAAGTGTAGATGGTAACTGCGGTAACACTATGACAATGTAAACTGCTAATAACAATTAACTGAGTTCCTCAAGATTGTGCCTGGATGTCTACACGTGCTAGAAATATTTTATTTGTTTCATTAGTAATTTGGAATGTCCCAACGTACACTGAGGCACACAGGAAAAGAACATCAACATTTGAGCAGCATTTTTGAGACATTTAAGAAGGAAATGAATTATAATTAACACATTGTTCCTGTATCTTCCAAGTAGGAATGGAGGTGATGGCAAATCCCGATTTGAGACAACATAAGTCGGCATGGGCAAGTTGGGCCGAAGGGCCGGTTTGCGTGCTGTACGATTCTGGGGCACTGTTGGTCTTGATGGACTGTCTAGACTACAGGCCATGTTGTTTGAGTAAAAGGTTCGGCCACCTTAGACTTCTATCAGGAGGAATTCACTTTTATTAGGAGATTGTGAATCTTTGGAATTCTCTACCGTCGGAGCAGTGGATATGGAGTCAATAAATATTCAAGGCTGATTTAGACTTGTTGGCCTACAGAGATATCAAAGGCAATAAAGATCAAGCAGGAAAATGGTGTTGAATGGTAGAGGTGTCTCAAGAGCCCACATTGTCTGTTCCTGCTCCTATTTCCTGAATTATAAAACTGTTCAGGATACTCACTATAGTTTAGTTTAGAGGTGCAGCGCGGAAATAGGCCCTTCGGCCCACCGAGTTCGCGACGACCAGTGATCCTGCACACGAACACTGTCCTACACACACACTAGCGACAATTTTCAATTTTACCAAGCCAATTGGCCTACAAACATGTGTGTCTTTGGAAACCAGAGCACCCGGAGGAAGCCAACGTGGTCACAGGGTGAACGTACAAACTCCGCACTGACAGCACCCGTAGTCAGGATTGAACCTGGGTCTCTGGCGCTGTAAGGCAGCAACTCTACCGACATTGTGCCACCCTAAACTCTATATACTCATTAAAACAATGATGCCAATCACAGACTTTGATGTCGACTGCACTTACCCTTTGTGTTCTTCATATATTTTTTAACTTTTTGTACATAATGACGTGGCTGCCTTGACAAGGACAACAGCATTTCAAGATATCACTAATTCATTTAGGCAATTCTCTGATTTCATATTAGGTTATTGATCAATGTTTTCTCCACAGCTTAAAAAAAATATCTGGCAGTTTTGAATATCTAAAATGCTCTGCAGGCTCTATGGAGAATAGCCCTGAGATGGCCAGTTAAAGTGACAAGTCTGTCAACTGAAGACAGGGCAAACATATTCAGACATCGATTCCCAAACACTGCAAGGTCAAAAAGTAACAAACTATGACTCAACATAAAGTTTACATCTCTTGCTGAATCACATTGTTAAAAAAATATTCTGAAATATAACACAACGGAATTAATTTCTGACGTGTTAAATGTCATTTTACGGGATGCCCTAATATTATTATAACGTGTACATCATTTCTTTAATTACAATTTTAGGAGTTAATAAGTTCATAAGTGAGAGTAGAATTAGGCCATTCGCCCCATCGAGACTACTCCGCCATTCTATCCTGGCTGATCTATCTCTCCCTCTGAACCCCATTCTCCTGCCTTCTCCCCATAACCCCCGACACCCGTCCTAATCAAGAATCAAATTGTTAAGTTGATTATTATGTTTTTTTTTTAATACCTTGGGTTACTTTTAAGTACATTATTACTCACAAATTTAGCCCTCTTTCGACTAAAGGTCTAACACTAGGGTGATCACAGTGGCGCAGCGGTAGAGTTGCTGTCTTACAGTGAATGCAGCGCCGGAGACCAGGGGTAATTCCTGACTACAGGTGCCATCTGTACGTTCTCCCCGTGACCTGCGTGGGTTTTCTCCGAGATCTTCGGTTTCTTCCCGCATTCCAAAGACGCACAGGTTTGTAGGTGAATTGACTAGGTAAATGTAAAAATTGTCCCTAGTGTGTGTAGGATAGTGTTAATCAGATTCAGATTCAGATTCAGATTCAATTTTAATTGTCATTGTCAGTGTACAGTACAGAGACAACGAAATGCATTTAGCATCTCCCTTGAAGAGCGACATAGCAAACGATTTGAATAAAAAAAAAAATAATAATAAGTGTCCGGTGGGGGGGGGAGGGTGGTGATTGGCAGTCACCGAGGTACGTTGTTCAGTAGAGTGACAGCGGCCGGATAGAAGCTGTTCCTCGACCTGCTGGTTCGGCAACGGAGAGACCTGTAGCGCCTCCCGGATGGTAGGAGGGTAAACAGTCCATGGTTGGGGTGAGAGCAGTCCTTGGCGATGCTGAGCGCTCTCCGCAGACAGCGCTTGCTTTGGACAGACTCAATGGAGGGGAGCGTGGAACCGGTGATGCGTTGGGCAATTTTCACCACCCTCTGCAATGCCTTCCGGTCGGAGACAGAGCAGTTGCCATACCATACTGTGATGCAGTTGGTAAGGATGCTCTCGATGGTGCAGCGGTAGAAGTTCACCAGGATCTGAGGAGACAGATGGACCTTCTTCAGTCTCCTCAGGAAGAAGAGACGCCGATGAGCCTTCTTGATCAGAGTAGAGGTATTGTGGGTCCAAGAGAGGTCATCGGAGATGTTGACTCCCAGGAACCTGAAGCTAGAAACACGTTTCACCTCCGTCCCGTTAATGTGGATGGGGGTGTGCGTGCCGCCTCTGGACTTCCTGAAGTCTACAATGAGCTCCTTGGTCTTCTTGGAGTTAAGGGCCAGGTTGTTGTCAGCGCACCATGCTGCTAAGTGCTGGACCTCCTCCCTGTAGGCCAGCTCATCGTTGTTGCTGATGAGGCCAATCACCGTTGTATCATCTGCATACTTGATGATGGTGTTAGTACCATGTACAGGTGTGCAGTCATAGGTGAAGAGGGAGTAGAGGAGGGGGCTCAGCACACAGCCCTGAGGAACGCCGGTGTTCAGGGTGAGGGTTGAAGAGGTGTGCTTGTCTAACCTCACAGACTGGGGTCTGTTGGTTAGAAAGTCCAGTATCCAGTTGCAGAGGGAGGGGTCGATGCCCAGGTTACCGAGTTTGGTGATCAGTTTTGATGGAATAATGGTGTTGAATGCTGAGTTGTAATCGATGAACAGCATTCTTACATAAGTGTCTCTGTTGTCAAGGTGGGAGAGGGCGGAGTGAAGTGCCGTTGAGATGGCATCCTCCGTACTCCTGTTCTTGCGGTAGGCAAACTGATAGGGATCCAGTGTGGGGGGTAGGCAGCTTTTGAGGTGTGCCAGGACCAGCCTCTCGAAGCACTTGGTGATGATGGGGGTAAGTGCAACTGGGCGGAAGTCGTTGAGGCTTGCCGCAGTGGAGTGTTTTGGCACTGGCACGATGAAGGTGGCTTTAAGGCAAGTGGGGACAACTGCTTGGGCAAGTGACAGGTTGAAGATGTCAGTCCAGACGTCTGTCAGCTGCGCAGCACAGGCACTGAGCACGCGCCCGGGGATGCCGTCAGGGCCAGCAGCCTTACGTGCATTAGTCCTACTCAGTGCCACGTATACGTCGTAGGGGGTGAGTGTGAGGGGTTGGTGATCGGCAGGTAGCACAGCCTTGATGGCTGTCTCTAGATTGTCCCTGTCGAAGCGGCCATAGAAGTGATTCAGCTCCTCAAGGAAGGAGGCGTCGCTGGATGTGGGGGTGATGTTGGAGGGTCTGTAGTCCGTGATGGCCTGGATGCCTTGCCACATGCGTCGGGGGTCGGAGTTGTTGTTGAAGTGCGGGGATCGCTGGTTGGTGTGGACCCGATGGGCCGAAGGGCCTGTTTCCGTGCTGTATCTCTAAACTAAACTAAACTACAGGACTATTTAAAAGACGTACAGGTTTGTAGGTGAATTGGCTTGATGTAAATGTAAAATTGTCCCTTAAGTGTTATTGGGTAGTGTTAACATGCGGGGATGACTGGTCGGTGTGGACCTGGTGGGCCGAAGGGCCCGTTTCCTCATTGTATCTCCAAACAAAAGTAATAACATTGGAAAGTATTGAAGGATTTGAAACACAGAGCCCAAGAGCGTAGATCACCGCGTGCCTCCATTCATGTTGTGTTTCATTATTTTTCCAACTAATTAAATCAACTCAGTTCAACATGTTAAATAATCTCAAGGAGAAAGTGACATTATGGTTATTAATGGTTTTTGGGAAAGAGTAAAATTATTCCAGCCAAAACATTGACATGGTTATCGGTCAAGGCCGTGCAAAGTTAGATTTATTGTCATCATTTTAATTTTCAGCACAATAAAATGTCAAACCAAATTAGTGAATAAACCATTCACTGTCAGTGTGCTTAAAAAACACACAAATTAGACAACAGAAACTCAATTATCTTGAATCAAGCCTCCTTTCCAATGTTTTCTGCTTTTTACAAACATTGCAAAACACAAACTGCAGGAGGAACTCAGCAGGTCAGACAGCAACTGAGGAAGGACATGGATAAAATGGCGTTAGGAGTCGGGACCGTCCATTAATCTGACCAGGTTGTCTTTTGCTCAGGTAGCATGGTGGTGCAGCTGGTAGAACTGCTCATGAGGTGATAAGTGGTAGGAGTAGAATTAGGCCCATCAAGTCTACTCCACCATTCAATCATGGCTGATCTATCTCTCCCTCCTAACCCCATTCTCCTGCCTTCTCCCCATAATCTCTGACACACATACTAATGAAAAATCTATCTATCTCCGCCTTAAAAATATCCACCGACTTGGCTCAACAGCCTTTTGTGGCAAAGAATTCCACAGATTCACCACCCTCCGACTAAATAAATTTCTCCTTGTCTCTTTCCTAAAAGAACGTCCTTTAATTCTAAGGCTATGACCTCTAGTCTAGACTTTCCTATTAGTGAAAACATCCTCTCCACATCCACTCTATCCAGGCCTTTCACTCTTCTGTATTTCAATGAGTCCCCCGTCATTCTTCTAAACTCCAGCGAGTACAGGCCCAGAAACGACAAATTATCATTATAGATCAAAGGGGCCGTGGCAAATTTCAGGGGGGCCACAGAAAAATGTTGGGATTTAGGGGGCCACAGGTTCAATGAAGGGGGCCATCGAGCTACCACCCTGCTGCCTCCTAAATTTCAGTTCTAATACATTTAAATCTATGTAGTTGAAATATTTTTGATGTTTGTGAAATAGAATAAAAGAGAATACATGCGCAATTAATAGACACTGATATTTTTATGGAAGATATTATAATATTGAAGTACTTTTTTTCCACCAATAATGTCAGGGGGGGGTGGGGGGCACAGAAAAATTAAAAGATCCCAAGTGGGCCATGAGCTAAAAAAAGATTGGGAACCACTCCTGGGATCATTCTTGTAAACCTGCTCTGGACCCTCTCCAGAGCCAGCACATCCAGCTGCAGCATAACGGTGCCAGAGACCCGAGTTCGATCCTGACCTGGGGTTGCTGCCTGTGTGGAGTTTGCATGTTCTCTCTGTGGCCGTGTGGGTTTCCTCCGGGTGTTCCGGGCACCCCAACAACGTGCGAGTTTGTAGGCTCATTGAATTCCCCTCGTGGATAAGAAAGTGGGCCAACAAAGAACAATTGTGATGATCTGCATCCACTCAGTGCGCTGAAAGGCCTGTTTCTATCCCATCTCTGTTACATTTAAAAAAATAACATTAAAAAAAAAAAAATGCTCAACCCCTACAGTCCCTTGTGTCTCCTTCCATTTCTTATTTTCCTTTAAAACCTCCAGATTTAAAAATCCAAGTTTAGAGTCACTTTAAATCAGTCCTCGAATCAATATCCTCACACCTCATTTTTCCCTTTGTTTTAAAATTTCAGTCTTGCAAGTCTTTGCTTGCCAATCATGTTTCACGGTGAGAAACAGAGTAAACTGGTGATTTTAATCCAGTAACTAACTGGATGCTAGACAAAAAATGCTGCAGAAACTCAGCGGGCAGTTGACGATGGGCTGAATGGCCTAATCCTATTACTCCTATCACTTTTGAGCTTTTGAACTTTTGAATTTATATATTTTAAAAAATGAAAGACGTGCCTTGGAATTAAACCCTACAGGGCCCGTCCCACTACGGCGAACAAATTTGCGAGTTTAGAATAGTTTGCGCTCGACTCAAACTCGAGGGCAGCCGTAGGCAATCTCCTTTGCTGACCGGGCATTTTAATTGGCTCATTGGAGTTCTCAGAACCAAGGAAAACCGACCGGGTAATGCTAAACTTTATTAAAAGTTGACTGGCTTCTTAAAAGTGTTTCCACTCCTTCTCCCTTCTCCCCCCTCTCTCTCTACAGGACTTACCATACACTGTGCAAGTCGTCTTTGACCTTCCTGTTCATCGCGGGTGTGAATTCAAGACAGCGCTCCCCCGCTTTCCCTGGCCCCCGCGTTAGTGGGACAGGCCCTTGGGTGTTTTCTGTGTGAATAAACACTGACAAGAATTATAGCTCGGTGATAGATGTAGAGACTGCAGTAGCCTGGTTTGAGTAGTATGCGAGACTTTTTGCACGACTTTGTCCCCCAATGATTCTCCTATGAACTGATGAATAAATTCTGTAGAGGAAAGGGTGGGGTTGGTACTGGGCCACTGCACTTACCTCTTTGGTGATGTTGCTCTCGATCAAGTGGTAAAGCGGGATAATATTGGTGATCTCCAGCAGTACAGGAGTTGGACTGGCCTGGTCCTTGCCTTGCCGATGGCAGAGGTGGCATGTCGAAGGACACTGCCCTTTCTCCTCACACTCAATCTCCACGCCGGCTATCGGTTGCTCATCGGACAGCATCTGGGATCCCAGCAAACTCGACAGGTAGGAAATGAAGGGGACCGATTTGATGATCTTCTTGTTTCCCAGTTCAGTTGTTTCTAAAAGTTTACAAATAATAAAAAAAGAACAAATGTCACAGCAAATGGATTGTCGAACACAGTGAGGAAATCAATGTATTGGGTGACTGAAAAATACAATATGGAAACAGGCCCTTCAGTATCTTCCCAGCTGTCTGAGGAAGGGCCATTTTTTTTGTTCTCTTCCCCGTTATGTACTATGTTTACGTAGTCTGTTGTGCTGCAGCAAGTAAGAATTTTATTGTCCCATCCAGGACATATGACAATAAAACATTCTTGAGCGTCTTGACTCTTGGCCCGAAACGTCACCCATTCCTTCTCTCCAGAGATGCTGCCTGTCCCTCTGAGTTACTCCAGCTTTTTGTGTCTTTCCAGTTGTTATCAGGTAACTGAATGGTCCTTTCATCCTGGTCATAAGGAATAGGAGGAGAATTAGGCCATTCGGCTCATCTAGTCCACTCCGCCATTCAATCATGGCTGAACTATCTCTCTCTCCCAACCCCATTCTCCTGCCTTCTCTCCATAACCCCCGACACCTGTAGTAATCAAGAAGATTAGTCCAATGTACATCAGTGGAGATCTTTTTTAAGCAAACTATCGACTTCATTGTTATATCCTGCACTAAATGTTGGATCCTTTATCCTTAATATAATAAAGTATCATTCATTCATTCATTCAATCTGCATTGTGGACAGCTCGATTGCAATCGTGTGTTATCTTTCCGCTGACTGGCTAGCACGCAAACAAAAGCTTTTCGCTGTACCTCAGTACACGGGACAATAATATACTAAAATAAACTAAACCAAAGGCCATGCCAACCGTTGATCACTCATTCTCACTAGTTTAATAGTCCTGTCCCACGGTACGAGTTCATTCCAAGAGCTCTCCCGAGTTTGCCTCGATTCAAACTCGGAGATTTACGGTAATGGCCGCTCGTCGGTAATCGGGGCTCTCGTGGCCATTTTTCATCATGTTGAAAAATCGAGTCTTCCCGTGCTTACCCGCTGTTAGCGAGTCTTCCCGAGTACCTGCCGTTAGCGCTAAGAGACGCCCCTGAGCTCCGACGTACCCGCTACGTTCATTCTCCGTGCTGACCATGAGTTTGATTTTTTTTAAACTCGGGGGAGCTCTTGGAATGAACTCGCACCGTGGGACAGGGCTTTAAGTAATCCCACTTTCTCATCCACTTCCTCCTCTCTAGGGGCAATTTACAGAGGTCAATTAATCTTCAATCCCGTACATCTTTGGGATGTGGGAGGAAATCGGAAAATCCGGAGGAAGCCCAAGCAGAAAGTGTAAACTCCACAGGAAGCACCCGATGTCAAGATCAAACCTGGGTCTCTGACACCGAGGCAGCAGCTTGATTTAGTTTAGTTTAGTCTAGTCTATCATGGATATGCAGATCATGGATATATTTCAGATTTTACACTTCTGAACACGGAGAAAAACCACGGGGCATCCAACCGACTGTAGTAACCTGAATTATGACAAACTGCAAGGTTAGGTGAGACCACAACTGGAGTATTGCGTACAGTTTTGGTCTCCAAATCTGAGGAAGGACATTATTGCCATAGAGGGAGTGCAGAGACGGTTCACCAGACTGCTTCCTGGGATGTCAGGACTGTCTTATGAAGAAAGACTGGATAGACTTGGTTTATACTCTCTAGAATTTAGGAGATTGAGATGGGATCTTATAGAAACTTACAAAATTCTTAAGGGGTTGGACAGGCTAGATGCAGGAAGATTGTTCCCGATGTTAGGGAAGTCCAGGACAAGGGGTCACAGCTTAAGGATAAGGGGGAAATCCTTTAAAACTGAGATGAGAAGAACTTTTTTCACACAGAGAACTTTTTTCACACAGAGGGTAGTTGAGGCCAGTTCATTGGCTATATTTAAGAGGGAGTTAGATGTGGCCCTTGTGGCTAAGGGGATCAGGGGGTATGGAGAGAAGGCGTTTAGTACGGGATACTGAGTTGGATGATCAGCCATGATCATATTGAATGGCGGTGCAGGCTCGAAGGGCCGAATGGCCTACTCCTGCACCTAATTTCTATGTTTTTATGTTTCTATGTTATGAGCATATTAAGTAAAGCAGTGGCAGTAAAACTTACTCAGCCGAGAACGTTGTGTATTGCGGGCGGGCAGTGCACTAAATAAGCAGACATGGTGACATGACTGGGAAATGGTGATGTACCAATTTACCAACAGAACTGATTTTACACGAAGGTAGACAAAATAGCTGGAGAAAGTCAGCGGCTGAGGCAGCATCCATGGAGCGAAGGAATAGGTGACGTTTCAGGTCGAGACCCTTCTTCAGTCTGAAGATGAAAATGTAATATGATCCCGTCAACTTTGGGACATGGATTCGAACATATCCTAGACGCATCAATAAATACATTCTCCCAAAAATATCCACCACATTGTCTGCCAACGCGCAGACTCGCATTATTGACTTCTAAAACATCCTCCCCAAGAATACAGGAGATTAGAAGCAGAAATAAGCTGCTAAACCCCTCATTCTTCCTTTGGCATTCATCACAACCATGGATGCTCGAGTAGTTGCGTTTAGTTCGAGATACAGCGCGGAAACAGACCACACAGGCCACACAGAAATCACTCAAGGTTTAATTCCAAGGCACCTCTTTCACTTTTTTAAATATATAAATTCAGAAGTTAATACGTTCATAAGCGATAGGAGCAGAATTAGGTAATTCGGCCCATCAAGTCTACTCCGCCATTCAATCATGGCTGATCTATCTCTCCCTCCTAACCCCATTCTCCTGCCTTCTCCCCATAAAAGCCCCGACACCCGGACTAATCACGAATCTATCAATCTCCGCTTCGAAAAAATATCCATTGACTTGGCCTCCACGGCCTTCTGTGGCAATGAATTCCACAGATTCACCACCCTCTGACTAAAGAATATGAAACAAGTAATGTGCGAATAAATGGTAGACAAAAATGCTGGAGAAACTCAGCGGGTGCGGCAGCATCTATGGAGCGAAGGAAATAGGTAACGTTTCGGGCCGAAACCCTTGAAGGCAACGTCTTCGTTTTGGCCCGAAACGTTGCCCATTTCCTTCGCTCCATAGATGCTGCCGCACCCGCTGAGTTTCTCCAGCATTTTTGTCTACCTTCGATTTTCCAGCATCTGCAGTTCCTTCTTGAACATGTGAGTATAAATTGCAGGCAGCAAAATGAAAGCAAAATTCAAAGTGTGGGATTTGGAGGTTGAGGGGTTGCTGATGTTGTTGGTGAATACTCTTTTTTTTCTGTTCCACTTGAAGGATTTTGCTAAGATCACAGCCAGAGTTCCATCGCTAAAACAATGGGGGGTTCTGATCATGAGCCAAGCTTTTCATGCTCTTGTGCATTTGGAGATACCTGCAACTTAATATATGCCATGATGTTCTGGTCTCCTCTCCTCCGACTCAAATTCCCACAGCAGTGCCTGCAATCGAAGCAGGTTGAAGTGATACCATCACACCCAGAAAGCTCATGAGGCCATAAGTGATAGGAGCAGAATTAGGCCATTTCGGACCATCAAGTCCTTCTGCAGTTGTACAGGGCCCTAGTGAGGCTACACCTGGAGCATTGTGTGCAGTTTTAGTCCCCTAATTTGAGGAAGGACATTCTTCCCAACTAGCAGGACATTGCTACAAGTTGGCAGCCAACACTCTTTGCCATTACAGTATTTGGATGGTGCACAGAAATGCTGGAGAAACTCAGCGGGTGCAGCAGCATCTATGGAGCGAAGGAAATAGGCAACGTTTCGGGCCGAAACCCTTGAAGGCAACGTCTTGAAGGCAACCCTTGAAGGGTTTTGGCCCGAAACGTTGCCCATTTCCTTCGCCCCATAGATGCTGCTGCACCCGCTGAGTTTCTCCAGCATTTTTGTGTACCTTCAATTTTCCAGCATCTGCAGTTCCTTCTTAAACACAGTATTTGGATAGAGTATTCTTGCTATTGAGGGAGCGCAGCGTAGGTTTACAAGGTTGCTTTTCTCCAGAAATGCTGCCTGTCCCGCTGAATTACACCAGATTCTGGCGTCTATCTTCAGTTTAAACCAGCATCTGCAGATTCCTTCCAGCACAAATATATTCTCTCTACATTTTGAGACAAAATAATTCCTCTGAAGATTGGAACTGAAAATGGCTTATCAGAAATTACATTCAGTATTTAAATCTCTACAATTTTCCAAAATGTTGGGCTGGGTTGGGAGATATTTACAACTTACGTAATATGTGTGAAACTTTCAGATGGGCTAACTTGCCACCAACTCAAGGAGGCAATCTATACAGCTCGCTTATGCCTCCTGGTGGCCGATCACCGTATGGAATTGGCACAGACTGGAAACTTTGTACTCCAGTCAAATAACCTTGCACCTAAAAGGCGTATCAAGCTTAAACTCTTAAAGTCCTGTCCCAGGGTACGAGTTCATTCCAAGAGCTCTCCCCGAGTTTGCCCTGATTCGAACTCAGAGATTTACGGTAATGGCCACTCGTCGGTACTCGGGGCTCTCGTGGATATTTTTCAACATGTTGAAAAATCTTCACGAGTCTTCCCGAGCTTACCTGCCTTTAGCGAGTCTTCCCGAGTACCTGCCGTTAGCGTTACGAGTCGCTAAGAGACGTCCCCGAGCTCCGACGTACTCGCTACATTCATTCTCCGAACTTACCACGAGTTTGATTTCTTTTTAAACTCGGGAGAGATCTTGGAATGAACTCGTACAGTGGGACAGGGCTTTTACAAATTTGACAAAGGCAGTAAGATTTCTTGCGATCTTAGTTTAACCAAAGGTGGCACCAGGTTACACGGTGGCAGAGCTACTGCCTTACAGCGCTAGAGACCCAGGACCGATCCTGACTGTGCTGTCTGTATGGAGTTTGTACCTTCTCCCCTTGCCCTGCGTGGGCTTTCTCCAGGATCTCCAGTTTCCTCCCATACTCCAAAGACGGTACAGGCAAGTTGGTTAATTGGCCTGGTACAATTGTAAATATTGTCCCCAGAGTGTGTAAGATAGTATTAATGAGCGGGGATCATTGGTCAGCACCGACTCGGTGGGCCGAAGGGCCGGTTTCCACACTGTATCTCTCTAAACTAAACTACACTTTAAGGAATAGAACAATTCAGCAGTTCATAATCAACGAATATTGCCACTAAGTTTCATAATACAATGACATAATATTGAGCATCCTCTCAGTAATGCCACCGAAGGCAGTGGAGGCCGATTCACTGGATGCATTCAAAAGAGAGTTGGATATAGCTCTTAGGGCTAATGGAATCAAGGGATTTGGGTAGAAAGCAGGAACGGGGTACAGATTTTGGATGATCAGCCATGATCATATTGAATGGCGGTGCTGGCTCGAAGGGCTGAATGGCCCACTCCTGCACCTATTTTCTGTTTCTCATTTTCTTCAG